>NW_027069468.1:575520-619190 GCF_002906115.3 Quercus suber | reverse complement strand
AATTGAAAAGCATGGCGAGAAAGGAAGGGAAGCTTACAAGTTCTGGAGTGACGGTTGAAAAAGCGACGGCAGGAACGCTGGTAGAACTGATGGAATGTGAGCGACGGACGTGCTCTCCAGGAATCAAGTGAATGAAATAGTGAAAATGAGGGGGGGGGCACATGTATATATATAAGTTAAACGCACGGAAGACGAAGCAACGCCGCGTCCAGACACGGAGCCAATCAAGCATGCCACCTGTCCTAGCATTTAATACTAAAAGGGTCAGCAGTAATGATTCTTCTCTGATCAAAGTGGCAGGCAGTGACGAATGCAAACTGCATAACCGTCAGGAACAGCGACGGAGATATGGAGTAGGGGGCAACTGATATGGAAGAACTACACGCAGGTACGATGAGCCCAACCCGTCAGCTTTTGCTCTGGCTGACGGGTCCTCTATGACATGCTAGGCGCGAAGGAATGCATGCTAACTAGGTTAAAACAAAACCGACGGGCTGAAGTCCCCTAGGCTACTGAACGAAGCATAAAGGATGACGGTAACTTAGCTGAAGGGAAGTACAGGCTGACGGCTGAAAGGCTGACGGTTCCATGAAGACCATAACTTGGTCATCACGCATGGGTCTTAGGGAAATTACTTGCATTCCACGCCCAGTATCAGAGTCCTATAAGGAAAGGATTCCGCAATCTACGCGCATAAGGATTCCTATAAGGAAAAGACTTCTACTCCAAGGAAGAAAGGTCCACCCTCTACTACTATAAAAACCCAATACCCTCATAAGCCGAGGTACGTATAATTAACCCTCTCTAGCACTCTAGAGTTGAAAAGAAGTTCTAACTTGACCTTCGGAGGGTATTTGGCCGGCACCACACCGGTGCTCTCTGCGAGGTCCTTTCCTTTTTGTTGTGCAGGTGTTGTTTTGAGCATACAAGCGTCGTGCAACTCACTGGTGAGATTTACGGCATCATCAGGTTTTAATGAGGTTCTAACAATCTGCCAACTGATTGGTAACTATCTAAAGCATTGAATGCTCTTATTAATGACTCGCCTGTGTTCGTCTGTGTTGTGCCAAGGTGGACGAGTATATTTGATGAGGTCGTCCAAGGAAGAAGGTCTCGTCAGTCCCATCAACTAGAAAAAAAATAATAATAAAATAAAAAAATAAAATTGGATACTGTATATATATTTTTCAGTTGGCTGCTTTGCTCCCTTTCCCTTTTTGCTAGCGCGTCCGTTATTCCATTTGCCTCACGGTAAGTATGACTTAGACAGACTGTCCAGTCTCTTAACAGAAGAATCATGCAATCACAAATTAAAGAAGCCAAGGCTGGAGCTATATCCCCATGAAAAGTTAGATAGTTAATAATTAAAGTCTACCTCTGTATTTAAAAATTTATGCTTGCCTCCCAAGCCATATATGGCCCTTGCCTAACTGCCCAAAGCTCAACTACCATACCATCATTGTCATGATGGCCCTATAATGAGTGGCATAACTGCATCCATTGTAGCCTAGATTTTGGATATGTAATTGATAATTCCGCACTATTAATAACACTTCTGGATAATGCACTTAATTTTGGGTTTAAGCTCATCATTTATGGTCGAGTTTGTCTTTCATGCTCTAATCTTAGGCCAAGATCTTGATACTGGCTAAATCGCAATTGGGTCTGTACCACATTGGTACCCCTTCTAGCCCTTGTCACTTTAGCAATTACCCTATCAACTACTATGCAACCTGACCAATCCATCATTGGTTAATGGTTATTATCTTTATCAAAGTATGTGTTTACATAAGGTTGTTTAAAATAATTGTAGGACCGGTAGACTAATCAAAATCAATCTAAATTCTAAATTTTGATATATTTTCCAACCTTAAAAGTCGGTTTTCCCAACTCCCCCTATGGGAGATTCAACTATTTAGAGTAAAATATCACAACCTACACTTTGATATTAATCGAGAAATTTCCTTTACATCATTTTAACTATTGTATATAAATACTCCCTTGACCCTAATATCATTTCCCTTGCCCCTTTTCTTCCACCCCCAACTTCACTCTTGCTCTTTAGTCTGCCCCTCCCCCTTGTCCAAAAAAAGAATCACTATAGAACCCCATGATTAAGATTATTGAGAAGTTTTGGGGCTTAACTCCAACTATGCAGAGGCACATGATTTTAACTCTAATATATAAATATTTCCGTAATTCTAGTTTTATTTTTCTTGTCACTTCCTCTTATCGAGGCACCATCTCACAAGTTACAACTTGTCCCCCTTTGAGATATTCACCTATTTAGAGTATATTAATCACAAGCTACATACTTTGACACTTATTGAGAATTGACAATTTCTATTTACCTAAGTGAATATGAACAGCTAGCTATGCATTGTGGAAGCAATATTATTATTCAACAACAATTATAATTCAACCATGCACATGAGAAAATAAATTATTAGCCAAGAACTTTATAACTCAACTAGCATCCCTTGCCTCTTGGTGTTTCAAATGAAAACATCCAAAGTTCAAATCCTATCTCCCAACTTTCAAATTATAAAAAATAATTAAATTTCATTGAAGTTGAGATTTATGGGATGTGATCACTTCTCATTTAGCACAATTTTATTAAAAATCTTTTTTAAAATCATTGCATAACACTTTAGAAAACTTTAAATCATAGAGGATTTCTAATCTAAGAAAGAGCCTCATTAGATAGAAGATTACTACTCACAAGGCTTGTCTAACTGTTAGGTTCTAAAGATCTAGGAATTTATGTATTTAGAATACTAATATGTAATATTGGCAAACCATGATCAAAATAGGTTGTTTAGTCTTGTTTAGGCTTGCTCAAAGTTGTGTCTTTTATATAAAGTTGAAATCGAGTGGCTGCAGAAGTATTAGTGACTTTCAGTCTGGCTTAATCGATCGAAACGTAGACTCGATCGATCGAATATCAGGCAGAATGTTTTTTTCTGCAGAATCTCAATTCAGCCCAAACTCTTCTTAAACGTCTTGGGGTTCAAGTAAAATACTCCTATATATAAGGGAAACCCTAAAACATTTTTGAGAGCTTTTAGAGAGATTAAAGTGCCGTGTGTGCCTCTTTTTATTTTTAGGGTTTTGTACCTAAAGGCTCTCTAAAGGTTGTTGCTCATATTGCTGTTTGTGTGAATCTCTTGTGAGATCTGTGAGGAGTTTTCCTTCACACAAGCTTAGAATTATCAAGAGGAGATTTTTTCAAGAACTTGATGATCATTCAGTTGCTGCATTAAGGAGCTTAAAGATACACAAGCAAGGGTGCTTGTACTTGCTAGAGAATCCAAGAAAGAAGGAGTCCGTGGTCTCAGAACTTGCACGTGTCGTGTCAGTAAGTTTCTACTAGTAGGTAGCAATAAGATGTTAGTAGTCTAAGTCTTATTGTAAAACTTCAATTCTTTCTATAGTGGATTTAAGTTTACCTTGAGGATAGTTAGGTTAAATCCTCCTCATGTTTTTTATCGGTTTAGTTTTCCTGGGTGATCATATCTTTGTGTTATTTATATTTTCGCTGCTATACATGATATGATTGTTTGATTGTGATAACCTAGATCTAAAATTCGGATTGATTAATAACTTGGCTTATTAACTAGGTTAATCCGGTTGTGTTTTAAGGGGTCTAAAAACAAACACTAACTTATAGAAGCTATGAGCAGAGCACTACTAAAACTCATGGAACTATGACCTTACATAGAGAAAACATGCTAGAATTTTTTTTGCATTTAACATTATTTTTGAAATATTCTAATTAGTTGTCATGTTTGCAAAACTATGTAGCAAACTAGCATCTCGAGACTCTAAAACTTGAGATCTAAACAAACCTCCATGAATAAACCTGAACCTCTTCTTCTTCCTCAATTCTTTTTTCTTCCTTCCAAATTTGATTCTTCTTCTTCCTGCCCAATCTGGTCATCTGTTCTTCCTTTCCTCTTCTTCTTCTTCTTCTTCTTCCTTCCTAATCTGGTCCTCTGTTCTAGATTTGATCTAATCTGGTTCTATAGAAATCGAGTCCTATAGACTCGGGTTTACTTTTTACAAACTCGAGTCTATAAGACTCGAGATCTATGTGGCAAAAAACCTCCAAACGAGCAAGTGGAACTCAAGTCTTTGAAACTCGAGTTTTATATATGAACTCAAGCCAATAAAACTCGAGATGTTACTTTACTGAATCGTTTCTAACGAATGCTAACTAACACTATTGTCTCCTGAATGCTTGCTAGCCTGCAAATTATCTCAAACATGCTAGTACAACAAGAAAGCATATTAAAAAAATAAATAAAAAAATAAAAATAAAAATTTAACAAACCTCCCGTCACATGCAATGATTCCTAACCATAGCAAGTAAAGTTTTTGGAGAACATGTTGTGTCGATCGAATACTTGAAGCATGCCAATCAAATGGTCGAGGTTTTTAGACTAGAATTGTGTAAACCCTAAATTCCTTCTTGATCAAGCAGTCAATTAGTTTGGTCAATCATCCAAAAGAATTTTACACTCAGGAGAAGCTTGAAAATAAGGCAGATGTATTGGACACAAATGCTTTTCACTTGAAGGAAGTTGGCTGAACGAGCTTGTTTAAAAAAACATAAATAACAAATAGTGTTAAATTTTAAAAAATATTTTGGACAAGAATTTTGAAAATTCTTATTTTATGAATGATGTGGAAATAAAGTGTAAACTCTAATGAGTGGATCTTGGTTTGTAGCTAGGTCACTTATCAAGTTTCAAGTATTTATAATCTTCAACATGAAACATTTCAAACCTTTCATTGAACGCACATTTTCATCCTTATCATCAGTCCTACAATGCAGTGGCGGCTCTAGAAATTTTTTTAGGGGGGTCATTTAGAAAGTTAGATTAAACAAAATTTAATAAAAAGAAAATTTAAATTATTTAGTTATTGACAAAACAAAAAGTCACAAATACATAAAATGTTATAATATCATTCTATGAGTTTTCATATTTCGAAATCATTACATAATAATTCATTATCAATTGTTATTTTCTATTGTCAATGTGGGTAGATATAACCATTTTATTTTATTGAGTTTGTATAACATTTTTATGCAATTGTCACTATCTATTTGTCATTGTTTTTATAAAAATATTTTAAACTAAATGGCAAAACTCATCCCACTTGCACTACATGAATTATTGACTCACACAACCACACACATCCATACATCAATAATACACTAAGTGTCTACTTAACTAATCAAATGCTTGAATCTCTCTCATGAATCTCATGTCATCTCTATTCTCTATTTGACTATCTCGATATCTTTGATTCTAAGAGAAAAGAGTGAGTGTTTGTTAGTTGTGCGTATGTGTCTAATATGCGCATTCTTATTATTATTATTATTTTTGTTATAAAGTTATTTGTGTGAATTGTGATGTGTGTGAATATGCACATGTATAATGTAAATATAATATAACTTAATATAATTTAATAATCAGGAAATACATAGGGTTTGATACATGTATGTGTATTGTTATTATGTTATAATAATTTTTAGTTATAAAGTTAGTGATTTGAGGGGGAAAAAAAAGTGAATATGTGATCAGGGTGTGCAAGATTTAAGCCAAAATGCGCAAATATATTTTTAATGATAAATTAAATAGGTAAAAAATATTTTATATATATATATATAAAATATTTTTTTAATAAAAAGTCAGAAATGGCAGGTTAGTTCACAATATTTTAATATTAATTTAACAAAATTTGGTCAAACAAATCATTTCAAGTTTGAGATGGAGTGTCATTTCTCCAAACCTTAAGGAAAAGGAATATAATTACCCCTATATATTTTTATTATTATTATTGTTTTAGTTTTAATAATTGATTTTTCATTTTCTTTTATGTTAATGAGAACCTTACATATACCTCTTTTCTTTTCTTTTCTTTTAATAGAATAGACCAACCCCATACTGATTTATGCTAAGCTCTCTGACGTGTGGTTTTAGCTTGAATGATTCAAAGGGCAGCTACTAAGGTCCACACGGTTTTATGGAGTAGAAGGGCCCAACACTCACATGATGCTTCGTCTTATTTTCCTCTCCATGATAACGATTGTTCTAAGAAAATCTAAACTAATAATAGTTACATTTATTCACATCAAGACTCGGTTGTCTTCTTCACAGCAACATTAACATTATCAAACATTGAAGCACTTCAAGCCAACCCTCTAGCTTTCCTGCGACTCTATCTCTCTCTCTCTCTCTCTCTCTCTCTCTCTCTCTCTCCTAAGAGAAAGCACCGCATGGCATTAGGATCTTCTTCTATTTAAAATAGATCAACTTCATGGTTCATATTAAATATTACAATCTTCTCCAAAAAATTTATTAAATATTACAAATCTAAATAGTATATACGTCATTTAAAATTTTAAATGATGAAAATTCTATTCACTTCTAAATCAAAAAAAAAATGTTAATTATAAAATGAGCTCTAAATAGAGAAGATCATGTTTCTATCTCATAAGTCTATCTCATGGGGTCCTTTTCTATCTCTCAAAGGCACAAACACATTTCCAAACAAAATAAAAATGCGAACATATCCTGATATTCGGTATCCCATTAATTTCACAATCTCGGAAGGATCCTTTAAATTCACAAGAAAGAGAGGTAATAAAATTCAATTAAAAGAAAAAATAAGTAAAGGATAAAACAGCTAAAGTAAAATTACATGCCCAAGTCAGTTTGGTAAGTCTGTTGCTATATTGAGTGCATTTTACAGATTTTCAACGAACGCCCCCACAGCATAATGACTTTTCTTTGCGGCCATTTTCCTTTTTTTTCTTTTTTGGGATGACGTAGTTGAAAAAAAAAAAAGTAGAATTTCCATTTCTAAGGAACTTCCAAAAATATAAACGAAAATAATTCATTCCTTACCAAAGTTGAGCCTACAAAATTCTTGTGAAGCACAATACTTAATAGAAATTGAGCGATTAGAATAATGATATTTCTACGGATGTATTTTGCCCATTATGATAATCTCATCAAAACTCTAAAGTATATGTGATATTATCTATTAACGTTACGAGATCAGTCTACACTGAAAATCCTTTTTTCATTATGTGTAAAAATAAAATACAATAAAATAAAAGGTCAAGTGTTTCCCAAAGTTAAAAACCAAATGTACGGTACAGGTATAGCGTGAACTGGGTTGTATGGGAATATCCCTATACCTGAACTCACATTATAAAAACCATCCAAAAAGATCACTCTTTAAAGGTTAAAGGGTCTGGTCTCTCAGTCTCTCATTCAGACATTTACCAAAGAAAACACGTATACAAAAAAACAAAAACTCATTCTCTCAGTCTCTGGAATGGAAAAACATTCTAGTACGACCAATTCCATGAATTCACCAACAGCAACAACCTTTGTGCAAGCAGACACAAACTCCTTCAGAGATCTAGTCCAGAAGCTGACCGGCATATCCGGTGACTCTGACAAACTCCCGGTCACCGTCCCTTCAAAACATCCTTCCAAACCATTCACTCCCGGTGAACCCGCTGGCCCTCGCCGGTCACCCTTCAAGCTCCACGAGCGAAGGCACACCCACACCATGAGAAAGCTCGAAATCAAACTGGGCCTAACCAATCTCGCCAACTCACCGATTCAGAGTCCGGTCACCCCACTCGGCTGCGACTCACCTTTCCTGCCGAGTTCCGGCACCGAGTCACCTTTGTCCGACGAGGACAAGGCTATAGCCGGAAAAGGGTTTTACTTGCACCCATCGCCGCTGTGTACGCCGAGAGGTACTGACCCGCCAGAGCTCTTGACTTTGTTTCCACTGAGTTCGCCGAGTCAGAAAGCTCGAGATTCTTAAATTAGATTCTTGGGTTTTTATTTTGGGGCTATAAAAAGATCTTTCTAATACTTTTTGGTTCATAAATGGCTGGCTGGTTATTGGGTCCTTTTTCTTAATATATTGAGAATGTAAGATTTTGCTATATATTGCTATAACGGTGATTTGTACGTAAATTCTATATCTGAGGCTGTTGAATGTATTTGGAAGTTTTTTTGTTTTTATCTTTTCAATAAGTTCTTGGAGGGGTAAGGAAAGTGAAAAGCTTTGAATGCTGGAACTACGAGAGGTAGGTTCGTTGCTAACTGATGTAATTCTCCAGCCGATCGATGTCTTAACAATTTGACCTCCATAATTTTTACTTGCCTACATTTTTTTTGCTTTTTTTTTTGGATGAATGGGATTTGATAATGTGAAAGGATATTCTTTGAGGATCGAAAAATTTTCATGTGATATTTTTGAGAATCGATATGTTGAAATATCTTGGTCGTTATTTTTTTTGCTGAATATCTAGCTCATTAGATATTAAGCTAAAAACAAGTACGTGTAGTTGAATGGCAAATTTAGATATTATTGGTAGGTAAAATTATTAGATACTTAGAGAAATGATGCTTTCTTATCTCATATTTATGGTGGACCTTACCATAAATTTAATGAATAGATCTCACTATGAATGTGAGATGATGAAACATCATTCTCTATACTTTGAAAATAAATAAAAATTACTCTATTGGTAGTTGGTAGACTCTCTCTCTCTTCTCTTCTTTAATTTAAAAAAAAAAAAAATCAACTATGCATCGGATGAATTTATCCTCCTCTCTCACATGGGGTGGGGTCTACCCCATATGAGAGGAGGGGTACATACTGCATGCGTAATATCACCTCATTAAACAAATGTTATGTTTGATATGCCAAAACAATTATTCACGTGGAATTATGTGTGTGTATATACAGAGAGAGAGAGAGAGAGAGAGAGAGTGTAAATTGTAATGCGTAACTAATTTGAATGAAGTAAAAAAGTTTAAATGAAAAAAAAAAAAAAAAAGTTTTATCAACCTGCTCGAGCGTGGTCAGTGCAACCAAATTAATGTGATTAGAAAATCGAATGGATAGGTCGGTAAATATAAAGTGTTTATCTACACAATTGGTTTAGCCTACTCAAGTGAGCCTTCAACAATGACAGAATGGATAAGTAGGTACGAGTGAGCTTCGTTGGGTGCTTGGTCGATGTCCGTTCAACGGCCACTCAAGCAAGTCCACAAAACTCACTTGAGTGAGGGTTGTTTTGCTTAAGTGAGACAGTCAAAGAAAATGCAAATTTTACCTTTCAAATAAGAAGGGGTAAAAAGAAAAAAAGAAAAGGGAATGAAGCGCATCGCCTATTTTTAATTAATGGCTTGTTTGGAAGTTTAGAGAGGGAGGAGAGTAGAGGGGAGTAGAGGGAAGGAAGTAGTGGGGAGGAGAGTAGAGGAGAATGATTCACCTCCACCTTATTTGGATGTTTTTAAAATTAGTAAGGGGAAGGGAGTAATTAGTCATTCCCCTTGTGTAATTTTGTTAATATAATAAGGATAAATTAGGTAATTTACTTGGTCAATAGTTTATGTACTCTATTCCCCCTCCAAATCTCTCCAATTTGGGGGAATTAAAATTGGGGGGCTAGAGGGAGTCCAAACCCCTCCAAACTCCTCCAAACCCCTCCTCCTCATTCTTTAAAAAACTTCCAAACAAGATAATTGCATTACTCTCCCTCCCTCTACTCTAATCCCCCTCTTTTTTTAAACATCCAAACATGCCATAAGTAGTAACAGTCAGAGCTTACACAATTGTTCCAACCAAAGTGACTTTCAAAATGTGCCTTTTCAAGATCTACTATTCATTATCGATAAATATAGACTGCATCATCATATTCTTCTTCTTCTTCTTCTATAGATTCCACACCATTAGATATAAATTCAAGTAATTCTCTAAGTTTGATGATTTAGTTATATCTTGGAGACCAATTTACTTGTAACCCTTTAGCAAACTCTTTGTGTGGAGGCAAATATTATGTTATAGATAACAAATTCATTCATGCATCCAAGCCATTAAAGATATTATTGTGCTCTTTTATTGTTTACCACATAATAGTTATTTCTCTCCGAGAGGATTGTAATAGTTAAAAATGATATATCTAAAAGAAATACAAACACGTTTATAACAATTACAAAAAATAAAAAAAAATCATCCGTAAAATGTAATCTCTCTTTATTTTACACACACATACACATATATATAATCCTTAACAATATATATATATATATATATATATATTCATCTCTCTAATACCTAATTAATTATCATGCCTAAAAAAGAAAAAAAACGAAACTCCAATCCTCATGTAGTCAAGAAATCTCTTTCCACCACAATTGTGATTTGCCCCAATGACCTTTATTGCTCAAATTGTATTGTTGTCCATCTATAAACTTTCATCCCTGACCACAACCTTAATAACTATTTGAAGTAACAACCTTTTTATTATTACTCGATACCTTTAATTTTAGTTGTCAAATCGCACGTGAGTGGGTGCGCACATACACACATATATGCAATTCAAATACAAAACTCCTTCGACAATTAATTCACGATCAATCCATAATTGATGATGAACTCACCCACAACCCGCAACCTTCTAAGACCATCCCAGTCATTGTCCCAACCATCAGAGAAAATTTTTCTATATAGGTATGGCCCTTTTGTATTTTATTCTATTTCAATTTTTAGAAAATTAATGTCCCTCTATAGTTTTGCAACTCTTACGTTCAGTTTTCAAAATATCATGTATTTAAAGGCATGTTTGGTATGAGGATTTTTGTACTTGTTTTTAAAACAAAATGAAAATAGTTTTCACATTTTTTGTGTTTAACATTTTGAATCTCACTTTTAAGAACAATTTTCAAAATACTAAAGAAAAAAAAATGATGTTTAGAAAGATCATTTCTACTTTGATTTTTTTTATATATAAAAATAACGTGTAGATTATTATTTTTTTTTTTTTGGATAATGATAACTTTCAATTTTTTTTTTTTAAGATAATGATAAGCTTCAAAATTGAAGTGTGAGAATATAAGTAATGTATATTATATATATATATATATATAATGATATGCTTCAAATTTGAAGTGCAAGAATTTTTTTGTAATAAAGATAAATTCATTAATTTAAGAAATAGAAGAATTTAGACAAATTTGTTAGGTCCACTTTTTTTCAATTTATTTACTACTATGCCATTAAAAATATTTTCTATATCTTGAAAACATCCTCTCATCTGTTTTCAAAATCATGTTTTGAATCAGGAAAATAAGAAATTATTTTTTGAAAACTGTATCTAAAGAACACCGGCCAAACAATAAATGCACGTGCAAGACCCATCATTTCTAGTTTTCAAAGCAAAAAATTATATTTAAATCCTCTTACCAAAATGCCCTAAGTTGTTCTTGATTTTTTTTTTTTAATAAAAAAGTTGCAAAAATTTTGTAATTTTTCGTTTTAAATAAATAATTTTCATCGAAAACACATTTTATGCGAAAGCAAAAAGGAGCTGTAACGGACAACATCATAATTAACACCTAAGGATAAGGATAAAAGGAACAAAAGAAATACTTCGTCAAATTTCAAAGATATTTTCATAGAAAAATGCGAAGATTATAATTGCAAGTAATTATCATGTCCATATCTTATAATTTTCAATTATTAAATTACATTACTTGTAATTTGAACATTACCAATATTTTGGGGAAAAATAAATCATCTTTTTTTTTTTTTGCTAAATAAAAGATCATATGATTCGATGAAGAGAAACCTCTTAGTTATCATTATTTAAAATCAATTTTTTTTTAAACCAATCATATAGTGTATATTATATGCTGTCACTTGTCAATCCCTTTGAAACTTAGGGTCCGTTTGTTTCGGGTGAAAACGCTTTCAGGAAATGGTTTTACAGAAAGTTGTGTGTTTAGTAGCTCCAGAAAATTCGGTCAAACGAAAATTGACCAGAAAATAACCCCTCTCACCCCGTAAAACCATTTCCCTTCTTATTTTACCTTCAATGTATTTCCGGAAAATACACACCCGAAGAACACCTGAAGAACCCAAGCACGCTCCACCTAAAGAACCCAAGCACATCCTCGCCGGTGATGCCCAGAACTACCCCTCGACACACGGCCCAGCCGTCGCATGCAAGCCACTCCGCCTACCCATCCCTTGTCCTTGTCCTCCGCCGATCCATCCCTCATCCCAGGATCGCACCGATCGCACTGAGATTGCCGCCATCCTCCGTTGATCTGATCTATCTCTCACTCTCAGGAGATCTCAATGCGATCGCACCGATTTTGACTAGATTTGATGATTTTGACCGGATTTGATGACTTTTTTTCTTGATGTTTCGTTTCTTTTGTATCTGTGGACTGAGAAATGATATTAATATTTGTTTGAAAGGTGAGAAAATGTGAACAAAAAGTAGAAAATGTGTTTTCTATAGTATTTTCAAGAATACAACTAAACACCAGAAAATATTTTTCAAAGTATTTTTTGAAATGCAACGAAACAGCTTGAATACATTTTCTTTTTTTGAAAATAGCATTTTCAAAAAATATTTATTTTTCAAAAAATATTTTACACGAACCAAACAGACCCTTATATATATATATATATATATATATATTTTTTTTTTTTTTTTTTGAGTAGCGACCCTTATACATATATATATATATATATATAAATTTTTTTTTGGGTAAAAAACTTATATTATAATAAGTTGACCTTTTTACAGTAACACCTGACTAAAGTAGAGTATGCTATACTGTCAGTCTATCAGTCACTGGCAGTCTGGCACTGCACATTGTAGGGTTTAGAAATTTTTTTTTTTTTTTTTTGGCAAAAAAATCAATGGGTCCTACTCGGTCTTTTGCTGAGAAATTAACGTCATTGTCTAAACGACAAAAGCATTGTTCTATCTTGGATCTCAAAAAAAAAAAAAAAAAAAAAAAAAACAAAAGCATTGTAAATTTCTGACCGTTGGATGGGGACTTGTTTATACATACACATCGTGGATCCGTCCCTGATTCTTATCCTAGACCTCGAATGACGTTGTAGGAAGGAACATTGCTAGTAACAGTAACGTGGCATCCAATGAAATTATGTTTTACAAATTAATGTGATAATTTTTTGTTTTAATAATTTTCAATTAGGATAAAGTGTAGTTACAAAATTCGTTATAGTTTTAGACGATAAGCTTACTCAATATTTCATATTTGAGGTAAATTTTGAAAAATTCATAATTAAATTACATATTCTTCTTATAATTTATATCCTCCGTACTTGCAAAATTTATAGAAAATTAAAGAACAATAACTATGTTATCGATAAATTATTTAAATTGCAAATTTTTGTAGTTTAAAATTATGCATAAAATATAAACTTATAGATCATATGGTAAATAATATCTGATTGACACAAAATTTGACATGTCTATTAAGCACGTAAAAAACATGTAATTCAACGGTGAGATTTTTAAAATATGTAGTAATATTTATTTTAGTTAGTAAGGTTATAACCTTAAGTTACAACTAATTTTGTGGCTAAATTTTGTTCTTCATTTAAAATATTACTTTATAAGTTTATAAGAGCATGTCATTAAGGAAAAAAAGGGGGGAAAAAAATACTTTGATTCATTTTTGGCCCTTCAAAACGAGTTGGTTCCCTTCCTCCCAAGCCAATGTGTTTAGGGGTTACACAAAATGTCTCTCTCCAAACTAGTTTGGAAAAAAAACTTTTCTAAACATTTTTTTTATAAGGTGTGAATTTTAAAAATCTAATCATTAGATTGTATGTTCTTTTTTTTATATTATAAGAAATACGTAACTTTCATTAAGAAGAAGAGAAATTTAATACATCTTGAGTCTATGAGGGCTTGATCATGCTAAAATTTTCTTCTATCAAAGTTACAAAATTAGCAATACCATTGGCATATTAAGCCAATACATGTGCTGGTTTATTCCCCTATTGCCTCACATGGCACACTTGAACCATTTTGAATTCTTGTATGTTATTGGTTAAGAACCGTTAATATTTATATTTTTTTATAAGTAAGTTTTGGTTCAAGGAAAAGGGATGGATTGATTTAAAAAAAATTTTAAAAAAAAAAAAAAAAACCACACAAAGAAGAGAGAATGAGCATATTAGGTGGATTGATAGATTAATATCAAAGATCAAAGAATTATACAATTTTAAAGAACGTGGAAGAAAAAATATATATATTGCATTTGATTTAAAAACAAAACAAAACAAAACAAAACCAAAACCAAAACAAAAACAAAACAAAAACAAAAAACAAAAAAAAAAAGGAATAAAAATAGGAAAGCTAACAAAATTTGGTTTCCACGCGGAGAAAAGAGTTGAAAGACCATTATGATACAGAATACTCAACTTAATTCCTTTGTACATACTTTTGCATTTTTCAAATATATCATACTGCATAAACAGTGCTTTTTTTTCTCCTTTTCCTTGACATATGTTCCCACATGCCTTTTTATTCCTCAATGGTTTGTACACAGTACAAGTGGATCATTATTCCCTTCTCTCTCAAATGGTTAGGTCTCTCTAGCTCTCTCATCAGCCCAGCTTTTTTCATAAGCGTCAAAGACGTCATTATTAGGCGGTAAATTTAACGACTCCACGGTCTTATATTTCACATGTAAAAAGAGCACAAAGGGTACAACACCCCGATTTCGTTTAACCCTTAGGTAGTTGCCAAAAGTTATTAGTTTCCCTATAGGTTTGTGGTCTGAGGAGCCATGAAAGACCTTGGTTCTGTCTAACACTTAGATAATTGTCAAAAGTTATTAGTTTCCCCATAGGTTCGTGGTCCGAGGAGCCATGCAAGACCTTGGTTCTGTCTAACACTTAGATAATTGTCAAAAGTTATTAGTTTCCCCATAGGTTTGTGGTCCGAAGAGCCATGCAAGACCTTAGTTCTGTCTAACACTTAGATAATTACCATTGTGTGTTGATTCCCCTAAAGCAGGAAGTCCGAGGACCCGTCATAGCTAAGGTTCCGCTTAACCACTTTAGTAGATTAGAAGATATTAATATATACCTTCCAAAACTAGCCCCGCCGTAGAGCCCTCTTGAATTGCTCTATGTTGCTGCCACTTCCTCTAACGGAGGTCCAGCGAACTCAACTACCAGATTCACGAAGACCTGGCCCTTGACAGAGGTACGGGGCATGTACCTAAGGTCAGAAGTTCCTAGAACTGTGCACCATTTAGCAATCCTCCCCGTATAATCCGCACTTCAGAGTATAGACCTGAGTAGAGGCTGAGTTAGGACAATAACCGTGTGTGCCTCATGTAGTGTCTTACTCACACAGTAAACTGGCCACCATAATGGCTTTCCCCAGGGACTCTTGTTGATGGGAGCCTGATCCTATCTTAACTAACTGTTGCACTCACTACCACACAAGCTCTTTCCCACAGACGGCGTCAATTGTAAGGCCACGATTTTCGGACCAAGCCTAAAATGTATAGGATCTTGGCCTAGTGAGTCCAGTACAACAAATTTTGTAGAGAGTAAGTTAAAGAGCTAGGCTTTAGTGCATGGATAATAGTTAAAATGTGTTTTCATGATGATCAAACAGAAATGAACTGAGTTTATTAAAGAAAGTTTGCCTCGGCATAATTCGAGGAGCTCTGCTCTTGTATATATTGGATGACAATGGTTACAGGAATTCTTGAGATTGCTATAATGCTTTCTCTCTCCCTTTTTCCCCCTCCTCTTTCTATGGTAGGTTTCTCCTATTATATAGTCCTCTTTAGACGATCTCGGCCTTTCACTTGTTAATCATCCAAGCCTATACTTGAGTGCCTGTCCCATCAGACGCCCTCTCTGGCATTCTATGAGTTGCAGTAACCGAGGTAGCACTGTTCAGGGGTCATTACCTCATTAATGCGGCTAGAACGTTAGTTGTGAGCATTTAATGCGGATGTGACAGTTTCTCCTTGAATTGCACCTCCACCATGCTCCTATAACTGGTCCATTGTACTCGTCCGTCTTTTTGGAATGCTTTGGGAGGCTGCCTTTGATGGCATGCCGCTCTTCCCTTCTATGATCTTGGTTGACCGAGGACAGGATTGTCCTCGGCGATGTTTCTCGGCAATTTGGGCTTTCTTCGTTCGTCCTCGGACATTCCTTCCTCCTTGGCGTGGGCCTTGGGCTCAATATAAAATGAGCCGGGGTTGCCAAATTCTTAGGCTCCACAATAATTTTTTTAATTGAATAAAAAAAATAAAGTTTAGTTACAAATTGACTACAACCTTACTCAATAAAATGAATATTATTACATATTTTGAAAATTTAACCGTTGAATTTTATATTTTTAATAGTCTTAATATACATGTCAAATTCTATATCAATCGGATATAATTTACTATATGATCTATAAGCTTATATTTTATGTATAATTTTAAACTACAAAAATTTGCTATTTAAACAATTTATTGATGACATAGTTGTTAATCTTTAATTTTCTAGAAATTTTGTAAGCATGTAAGATTTAATTAAGAAGAAAATGTAATTCAATAGTGGATTTGTCAAAATTCACTTCTAATAAAAAAATATTAAGTAAGGTTATTGTCTAAAACTACAACAAATTTTGTAGCTAAATATTGTAAAATATGTATATATATATATATTTTTATCTATTCATTTTTATTCTATTACCCGAATATTCTACAATTATGGAAAAATGTTTTTTTTTTTTTGTTGAGAAAATGAAAAAAAAAGTTTTTTTTTTTTTTTGAAGGCAAGAAAAAATGTTTTTATTATACTACTACCGAGCATATTCGTATATAATTACCTTCCAAGAAAAAACATTTTCCTGGTTCGTTTCTGTTCATGCAAATTGGACTTACAAGTTACGTAGTAACATTTTCGTCAACAGCTTAGGGCCCACGTTGGAATACAGCTTAAGAAATACTACAATGCCATAAATAAGCTTAACCTATATATATTCTAATTAATAAAGAGAGAGACATGAGACAACAGCTCTTAGTCTCCAACACATAATAAGACAGTACAACAAGTCACCATCAAGCCAGCAATGGCGATAAGCCTATGACTATGAGTAAAAGACCATGACCTTTGTGCTCTTTTTACATGTGAAATATAAGACCGTGGAGTCGTTAAATTTACCGCCTAATAATGACGTCTTTGACGCTTATGAAAAAAGCTGGGCTGATGAGAGAGCTAGAGAGACCTAACCATTTGAGAGAGAAGGGAATAATGATCCACTTGTACTGTGTACAAACCATTGAGGAATAAAAAGGCATGTGGGAACATATGTCAAGNCGTGCCCGCCGACCCCAAAAAGAAGAAGGACAAGGGCAAAAAGCTTATGGAGGATAAGCCAGTGTCCTCGCAAGATGAGGACAACATTCTGCGGCCTTCCAAGCAGATAAGGATAGGTGGCAAGAGCAAGGATAGGCAGGTCGTCACCACCCCGTCCGAGGTTCAGGCTTGGCTCCCAACCCCAATGCTCCATGAGGAGCCCTTGAGGGATGACGCTTCCCTCAGAGATTTCAATGAGGGCGAAGGTGCTCACGTGGCCGTCGCGCTAGAGAGGTGCTTGCTGCTCCCGGCGATATGGCCGAGCTGGATTCTTTGAGGAGTAAGCAGGTTTTTCTCAGCCTCAAGCGTTATCTGGGGATGGTAAGAACTCTGATTTCAACTTTTCCCCTTTTTCCGCCTTTTTCTTTTTGGGGTTGGGCTTATAGTGTATTGGTTACTTTGGCAAGCTGTCCAGACTACCTATAGGTTGAAGGCAGCGGCCAACAACCAGGGGAAGGCCCTTGACCTAAAGCGGGAGATTTCAGGCCACCCGGACCTTCAAGACCTCCGAGGCTGACCTCGCCAAGGCCAGGGAAGAGTTGAAGGCGATGACCAGGGCTTGGGACAGCGCGGAGTCGGGTCTCGCTGGTGCCTAAAACCAGGCCAGGTAGCAGACGAGGCGTCTGGGTGAGGCGGAAGAGCAGCTGAGGATCGCGAAGGAGCTGATCACAGATCTACAAGCTAAGGTGGCTACTGCCGAGGGGGCCTAGAGGGAGGCGGAGTGGGCCAAAGACGAGGCCCTATGGGCTAAGGCCGAGTCAGATTTTGGAAGGGAGGAGGCCCTAGCTGCCAAGGAGGAAGCTGAGGCTACAGCCTATGCTGAGGGGGTGGTCAAGATAGAGGTTGTTTATAAAACTCAAATTTCGGGGGCATGTAGGTGTTATTGCTCCCAAGTCTAAGCTGAGGCCCTCAAACAAGCCGAGGTAGAGGCCTCGTCCTACCTGTGGAAGGCGAAGAGCATATAATACCCCCCTGCCATCTGCGAGGCCGCCCCTGATGGCACCGAGGTTGGGGAGGTTGTTGAGGAGGTAGGGGCTACTCCGGGTGAGGAGGCTTCGACTGCTGAGCCAAGGGAAAACCCGAGAGAAGAGGCGCCCCAAAGGGTAGTGAACGTCCCTTCCGATGCCCAGATCCCCGCCACCGAGGAAGCAGCCATACTCGTCGTACCTCTGCAGGCTATTCCCTTAGGCTAGAGCTCAGAGGACCCTGAGGTTGCCTCTATCCAGCCATCTACCGGGGGTGAGACTGAGCAGAAGGAATAGATCCCTTGGCGTCTCGGTCCAATCTGCCTTTAACATTTGTTTTATCTTTTCCTCTTTTTTTTTTTTTTTTTTCATTTGTTGTTGGTTTTTTTTTTTTTTTATGTAGTGTGGCTCTTACCAAGCAATTTCTATTGGACTTATTATTGTAATACGAGTTTAATTTCCTTTTTTATCTGTTCTGGCTGTTTATTTGCTTGTATGCTACTCGTTTCCTCTTTTTTTCTTTTTACTTGCATAATTTTAACTTAAATTGTATCTTGGCCAATCACGTCAGTAACAACAATAATGGGAGGGAATGTATGCTCGGGCAGTCCCTTTATGTCTTAAGGGCTAGGCAGGGTTTTGGTCCTTCCCAACATAGGTCCCCCGCAGGGTAATTGTTCTTCTATAGGCTTTGGTCCGAGCCCCATGCAGGGTCTCGGTTATATCTGACACTTAGGACCCCCTTCTTTTTTGTCTACAGTGGTTAGTTTCCCCATAGGCTTGAGTCCGATGACCATGCAAGGCCTTGATTTTGTCTAACACTTAGGATATTTTTGAAGTAGTTAGTTTCCCTACAGGCTTCAGTCCGAGGACTATGCAAGGTCTTGGTTCTGTCTAACACTTAGGATATTTTTGAAGTAGTTAGTTTCCTCATAGGCTTGAGTCCGAGGACCATGCAATGCCTTGGTTCTGTCTAACACTTAGTCTTTTGAAGTAGTTAGTTTCCCCATAGGCTTGAGTCCAAGGACCATGCAATGCCTTGGTTCTGTCTAACACTTATTATATTTTTGAAGTAGTTAGTTTCCCCATAGGCTTGAGTCCGAGGACCATGCAATGCCTTGGTTCTGTCTAACACTTAGTCTTTTGAAGTAGTTAGTTTTCTCATAGGCTTGAGTCCGAGGACCATGCAATGCCTTGGTTCTGTCTAACACTTAGTATATTTTTGAAGTAGTTAGTTTCCCCATAGGCTTGTGTCCGAGGACCATGCAATGCCTTGGTTCTGTCTAACACTTAGTATATTTTTGAAGTAGTTAGTTTCCCCATAGGCTTGAGTCCGAGGACCATGCAATGCCTTGGTTCTGTCTAACACTTAGTATATTTTTAAAGTAGTTAGTTTCCCCATACGCTTGAGTCCGAGGATCATGCAATACCTTGGTTCTGTCTAACACTTAGTCTTTTGAAGTAGTTAGTTTCTCCATAGGCTTGAGTCCGAGGACCATGCAATGCCATGGTTCTGTTTAACACTTAGTATATTTTTGAAGTAGTTAATTTCCCCATAGGCTTGAGTCCGAGGACCATGTAATGCCTTGGTTCTGTCTAACACTTAGTATATTTTTGAAGTAGTTAGTTTCCCCACAGGCTTGAGTCCGAGGACCATGCAAGGCCTTAATTCTGTCTAATACTTAGGATACTTTTGAAGTAGTTAGTTTCCCCATAAGCTTAAGTCCGAGGACTATGCAATGTCTTGGTTCTGTCTAACACTTAGTCTTTTGAAATAGTTAGTTTCCCCATAGGCTTGAGTCCGAGGACCATGCAATGCCTTGATTTTGTCTAACACTTAGTCTTTTGAAGTAGTTAGTTTCCCCATAGGCTTGAGTCCGAGAACCATGTAATGCCTTGGTTCTGTCTAACACTTAGTCTTTTGAAGTAGTTAGTTTCCCCATAGGTTTGAGTTCGAGGATCATACAATGCCTTGGTTCTGTTTAACACTTAGTATATTTTTGAAGTAGTTAGTTTCTCCATAGGCTTGAGTTCGAGAACCATGCAATGTCTTGGTTCTGTCTAACACTTAGTATATTTTTGAAGTAGTTAGTTTCCCCATAGGCTTGAGTCCGAGGACCATGCAATGCCTTAGTTCTGTCTAACACTTAGTATATTTTTAAAGTAGTTAGTTTCCCCATAGGCTTGAGTCTGAGGACCATGTAATGCCTTGGTTCTGTCTAACACTTAGTCTTTTGAAGTAGTTAGTTTCCTCATAAGCTTGAGTCCGAGGACCATGCAATACCTTGGTTCTGTCTAACACTTAGTCTTTTGAAGTAGTTAGTTTCCCCATAGGCTTGAGTCCGAGGACCATGCAATACCTTGGTTCTGTCTAACAATTAGTCTGGCCGTCAAAACGCGAGGTACATAATCATGACAGGCTCCTCCCCGGCAGTTCATCATTGCTGCTTGGAGTGGAAGAGCTTGTCCTTAGCGTCGGGAAGTGTGTTTCCAGGGAGATCACCGCCTCGGCACCATAGGTCATGGCAAAAGGTGTTTCCCCCGTTGATCGTCGGGGCGTAGTCCGGTACGTCCAGAGAACGTGGGACAGCTCCTCTACCCATTTCCCCTTGGCGTCGTCCAGTCTCTTCTTAAGCCCACTGACGATGACCTTGTTGACGGCCTCGGCCTGCCCGTTTCCCTGAGGGTAGGTGGGCGTTGAGTATCTGTTTGTGATCCCAAGTTCACAACAGTATCTCTTGAAGGCCTTGCTATCGAATTTGAGCCCATTATTCGAGATGAGGGTATGAGGGACCCCGAACCGTGTGACAATGTTCCTCTAAAGGAATTTCTTTGCGTCTACGTCCCTGATGTTGGCCAGTGGCTCAGTCTCGACCCACTTGGTGAAGTAGTCTGTGGCCACCAACAGATACTTCTTATTCCCTGGCGCTCTGGGGAAAGGTTTTACAATGTCCAAACCCCATTGGGTGAACGGTCATGGACTGGACAAAGGATTAAGGACCCCTCATGGCTGATGGATATTTGGGGTGAACATTTGGCACTGGTCACACTTCTTGACATACTCCTGGGCCTCCTGCTGCATCCCCGGCCACTAGTATCCTTATATGACTACTCGGTGAGACAAGGATCTCCCCCCTGTGTGGCTCCCACAGATTCCCTCGTGCAGCTCTTCGAGTAGTAATTTTGCTGCTTCGGGGTGGACGCACAGCAGGTATGGCCCAGAGTATGAGCATTTATATAGTTTCTGATCCTTGGACAACAAAAACCGATGAGCCTTTCTTCGTACTTTCTCAGCTTCTGACTTACCTTCGGGCAGGATATCATCTTTGAGGAATCTCACAATGGGGTCCATCCAGCTGGGACCCACCCCGACCTGAAGGATGGGGATCGTTTCGCTTACCGCCTCACTCGCCTTCCCCAGGTGCTCCACAAGTATGATTCGAGGTAGACCATCTGCCAAGGAAGTTGCGAGTGTGGCTAATCAATTGGCATGGCTGTTCTTACTCCTGGGGATATGAGACAAACTGAAAGGGTCGAAGTCCGATTGCAGGCGCTTGACCTGGCTCAGGTATTCTTGCATTCTCGGATCTCGGGCCTCCATCTCTCCCTTTACCTGTCCCACCACCAGTCTCGAGTCTGAGAACATCTCCACCAACTTTCCTCCTATCTTCTGTACCATGACCATTCCTTGCAATAATGCCTCGTACTCGACCTCGTTGTTTGTGGCCGAGAATCCGAGCCTTAGGGACTTCTCTATGACATGATCTTCAGGGGATACTAAGACTAGTCCTACTCCTGACCCTCTTTGGTTTGCCGCGTCATCAACATATACTTTCCAGCATGGTGACCTTGGGACAGAGACTGCTCCAACTGGCTTCTCATCAGCGATCCTTCCCTCGGTCCCTACTTCTATAGTTGGCTCAGCGAACTTCGTCGTCAAGTCTGCCAGAAGCTGGCCCTTTATGGCAGTCCGAGGCATGTATTTAACGTCGAAGGCCCCCAGGATGGTATTCCACTTTGCAATTCTTCCTGTGTAGTCGGCGGCCCGAAGTACGGACTTCAAGGGTAGTTGGGTTAAAACAACCACCGTGTGAGCCTGGAAGTAATGGGGCAGCTTTCGCGTGGCGTGGACCACGGCGAGTATGGCTTTCTCCAAGGGTAAGTACTTGACCTCGGCTTCGTGCAATGACTTGCTAACGTAATAGACCAGTTTTTGGACGCCGCTATCATCTTGTATCAGCACCAGACTCACAGCGTGGTGCGCCACAGCAATGTATGCATATAGGACCTCGTCGGCCTCCGGATTAGACATGATGGGTGGCCGGGCCAGGTAATCTTTGAGTTGTTGGAAGGCCATGATGCATTCTTCGGACCACTCAAATCCCTTCCACTTGTTGATCAGGACATAGAACGGTCTGCATCGGTCGGCCGACCTGGAAATGAATCAATTCAAAGTCGCGATCATCCCAGCAAGCCTCTGGATCTCTTTGGGGTTTTGCGAAGGCCTTAGGTTTTGGATAACTCTGATTTGGTCGGGGTCAACCTCGATCCCCCGGCGGGTGATGATGTAGCCTAGGAACTTGCCAGATCCCACGCCAAACGAGCACTTGGAAGCATTTAGTTGCATCCTGTGCTTTCTGAGGACGTCGAATATACAGTCGAGGTCCCCCAGATGCTCGGACACCAATTTGCTCTTCACCACCATATCGTCAACATAAATCTCAATGTTTTTGCCCAACAGTAGCTTGAACATTCTCGTCATCATCCTCTGATAAGTAGATCCAGGGTTCTTCAGGCCGAATGGTATCACCTTGTAGTGGTAGTTCCCGATAGGTGTCACGAAGGCCGTCTTCTCCTGATCCTCCAAGGCTAATGGGATCTGATGATAGCCCTGAAAGGCGTCTAGGAAGCTCATCCGAGGATGGCCTGCGGTCGCATCCACCAGCCGGTCTATTCGTGGCATTGGGAAGGGGTCCTTTGGGCATGTTTTATTCAGATCCGTGAAGTCCACGCAAACCCTCAATTTCCCACTTTTCTTCTTGACCACCACAATGTAGGCTAACCACTCGGGGTAGAATACTTCTTTAATAGCCCCCGCGCGCTTAAGCTTATTGACCTCTTCCTTAATTGCCTCGGTGTGCTCCTTTGACGGGCGACGGGGTGGTTGCTTCTTGGGGGTCACCGAAGGGTTGACGTTAAGGTGGTGACAGATGAAAGATGGGTCAATCCCTGGGGCATCGCAGGGATCCCATGCGAACACGTCAAGGTTCCTTTTGAGAAACTCAAGCAACTCCTCCTTCTCTCGGGGAGGCAGTTGGATTCCGACCTGAAAGAACCTCTCCTGGTCGTTGTCGATGACCATTTTTTCTTAGCATTCAAGCCTTGCTTCCTCGGAGGCCATGTCAGCTGGTGCCACCGAGGTGGTTAACTACTATAAGTTTTTGGCCATGGTGGCCGAGGGTTCCGTATCTTGCGGACGTGAGGTGGTTGCGACCATACACCGCCTTGCCGTTGACTAGCACCCTCGAATCTCGAGGATTCGACCTCCAAACGGGAATTTCACCTTCTGGTGCAAGGAAGAGGCGATGCCTCCCAAGGTGTGGAGCCAAGGCCTTCCTACAATGGCAGTGTAGGGGGAGTACGTGTTCACCGCTATAAAGTCCACCTCCACTACTTCCGAGCCGGTCTAGATGGGCAACTTGATCACGCCCTCCGGGATGACTAGCTTCCCATCAAAACTCATCAAAGGGGAGCTATAGGGCAACAAGTCCTCAGGCTTTAGCCCCAGCCCCTTATAGAGGTCGGGGTACATGACCTCTGCCGCGCTGCCACCATCCACCATCACAATTTTGACATTATAGTCCCCAATCTTGAGGGTGATCACCAAGGCGTCGTCGTGGGGTTGGGTGGTCTCATCCTTGTCCTTCTCAGAAAAAGTCAGGGTCGGGTGACAGCCTCTTCTGGCCCTCTTTGGCTCGGACTGGGACTCCCCGGCGGCCACCTGGGTCATGGACAGCACTTGTGAGGTACGCATGCCTGTTCTTCCTGGCGCAGCCAAGATCACATTAATCATTCTAGCGGGCTACCTCATGGCAGTGTCCCTCCGTGGCTCCTGGTAGGTCTGGCCTTACTGGTTGTTGGAATGGTGTAGGAGGTGTTTCAGCCTCCCCTCCCGGACTAACTGGTCCAGATAGTTCTAGAGATTCCTACAGTCCTCCATAGCGTGCCCGTGGTCCTAGTGATATTGGCAGTAGCGGTCCTGATTTCGCTTCTCAAGATCTCCCGACATCTTATTCGGCCACTTGAAGTACGGTTCGTTCTTGATCTTTTCCAGCACCTTGTGCACCGGTTCTTGGAACACAGCGCCGACAGCCTGGGCGTTTGTCGCCCCAGATTGTCCTATGAAATCTCTCATTGGACGGGCGTTGTTATATCAGTCCGACCTGGAATCCTTCCTCTCTTGAGGGATAGCTTTCTCCTTCCCCTTGCCTTGTAGCAAGTCTTCCTCTACCCGTTTGTATTTGTCGATCCAATCCATTAGCTACCGCACGCTGGTGGCAGGCTTACCAGTTAAGGACTTCCTCAGGCCGTGCCCCATCGGGAGCCCTTTTTGAACGTGTTGATGGCGACATCGTCGTACTTGCCGTCCAGCTCGTTGTAAATCTCCCAATTCTTGTCCAAGTAAGCCTTGAGGGTCTCGTCATCGCGCATGGTCAGGGACAGCAACGCGCTCATGGGTCGAGGAGGTCTGCTGTTCATGACAAAACGGGAACCAAAGGCCTGGGTCAGCTGTCTGTACGAGTTTATAGAATTCGTCCTTAAGCCGTTGAACCACTTTATTGCCACAGGTCCCAAGCTGGATGAGAAAACTTTGCACATCAGCGCCTCATTCTTAGAGTGAACGGCCATCCTCTGGTTGAACTGGCTTACGTACTCCACGGGGTCCGTTTTGCCATTGTAATCGGTGAAGGTTGGCTGCTGGAACCTTCGAGAGAGCATTGCCTCTTCTATATGACACGTGAAGGGCGATCTGAAGAGCCGGTCCAGCGCCCTGCTCATGGCGTCACTTCCTAAGCCTCTAGGGGTTGGGCTGCCACGCCTACGCCTCTGGTAGCGCCCATACTCGTGGGAGAAAGTTTCGCTCAGGGGTGTTGTCGACCTTTGCCTGTAGTCGTTGTTATTTTCGTCGTCAGAGGGTAGGTTAGGGCTGGGTTCAAATCGCCTTTGTTGTGCATGGCGTAACTTTCTCTTCAGATTATCTATCTCTCGCTGCATGGCCACCTTATCGTCCTATCTCTTGGAGGCGTGGCTCTTATCCTCTTGCGATCGCGTGGCTGGGCCATTATCGCCCTTCTGGGGCACGCAGCTGCTTCTATGCGTGTGGCTTTCGCTAGTTTGTGAGGTGTGCACGCTTCCTTCTCGGAATCGTCCGTTCTCCTCGTTCTTACCGTGCCCAGTGTTACCATAGTCATTCGGACGTTGGGATCTAGCTGGTTCGTGCCGATGGGAACTCACTTGATGAGGGTTTGACCCTACCATACCTGGCTGTTGTCCTTACTGATGCCCGAGTTTTTCCCACAGACGGCGCCAATTGTAAGGATCGGGTTTGAGCACTTCTACGGGTTGAGAGAGTGGACCCAAGCCCAGCTTTCCCTTCAATGAATTTATAGAGAGTGAACTTAAGAACTAGGCCCTAGTAAAGAATGCAACTGCCATGCATGGTTCGTCGTGGGTTTAACAACTTAAACATGAATTGGGATGCACAATAATGCTCCTCGGACTTGCCTTCCGGTGCTTGGAGTTCTTATTATTTCTTTGAAGATTTGATTACAAGGATTGAGAGAATACAAGTTGCTACTGTATTTCTTAATTCAGCTTTTCTATCCCCCTTTCAAGGGAGACTCTTTACATTATATACACCTCTCTTAACTGATCCTAACCCTACATTTGTTAATCAACCAGGCCACCACTTGAGAGCCTGTCCCATCAGCTGCATTCCCATTCCTCTTGTGGGTTGCGGCACCCAAGTTAGCACTGTTCAGGAGTCCTATCCTCATTAATGCGGTCAGGACGTTAGTTGGGGGCATTTAATGTGGATGTGACAGCTCGCCTTAGACTTGCTCCTTCACCGTGCTCCCGTCGTCGACATGTGGCGCTTGCCCTTTCCTCCTCGGATATTCAAGAAGACCCCTCTTTGATGGAGTGGTGCTCGTGTACTTCTAAGATCTCGGATGTCCGAGGATGGGGTCGTCCTCGGATATGTTCCTTGGGGGCCGGACGCCGTACTTTTATCCTCAGACCCCGCATGCATCCTCGGCATAGGCCTCTGGGCCTGGTTTGAGGTGGGCCGAGGTTGCCTGATTTTCTAGCCCCACAAGAACATTATGCAAAATAAGGGCAAAAGGCCAATTTTTTCCGCTAGTTTCTGACTTCTAAGAGCATTAATATTGGGGAATGCTAATGCCAAATGTAAGGGATATTTGGCATTTCAAGCCCCAAAATGTATTGCATCAGGAAATGTTATTGCTAAGTATTGCAATTTTTTTTGCAATAGTGCTATAGTACAATTCTATCTTTGGAATTGCCACAATTCTAAAAATAAAACTAATATTTTATTGTGATGGTGATTGAGAGAAAGAAAGAATAAATGATGGTAATTGGGAGAAATATTATTTTATTGTGTAGATATATTATTTTAATGAGTAGAATAGGAAAATAAAAGTTTAGGATGCTAGAAGTATTGTATAATGGAATGGTATAATTGATAAAGTAGATTTTTAAAATGGTAAAATATAATAGAGTAGCATTTTCTGATGCTAATGCTCTAAGAAACTTAGAAAAACCCACGTGCGAGAAACTGACAAGAGAGTTTTAGCTTGTGATAAATATCTATGGCTATAATATAAAGCTAGAGAATGTAGCAGTAAACTAAAAAGTTAGTGTGTTACTCTTTTCTCCTCCCCAAAAAACCAGGACTCTCTCTCATGGCGGCTGTGTCACCTTGCCCACCACCTTTACGGACCCAGAATCCAAACCCACATTTAAGAGTGGATTTGGGAAATGGGTTTTCAAAAAGCTTGGATTTTGGGCACTTTAGGACACCCAAATGGAGGAACTTTGAGTTCAAGAAGCTGTGGGTTTCTGCTTCTGCTAGCAATGACAATGCAGCGTCTTTGAGCGAGTCCCCACCTTCACTGACTCTGTCTAAGTCTGTTTTTGACTCTACTCTCTCGGATATATATTGATTGTTGTTTTCTGGGTTTTCTTAATTTAATATATGTGTCTATGGAGCTTCACTTTTTATTGATTAATACATGTGTACATTGGCTTCAAATTTGTTGCCTTTTCAGCTGGGGTTTGTCATATCTCTTAAGTCTTAAAGGGTTTTGTTTTATTCATTTGTTGGATTTAGTGGTTGCATGGAACTGTTTCATTGCTCTATTCTATTTATTGAATGGTGTGGTTTCTTTTCTTCTTTTTAATTGGAATTTGGCTTGTACAAAACAGTTCCATTTTGTGTAAAAGTTTTGTGGTTGATTGGTTGTATTTTGAATTAACTGAATTCTGTAGTTTGATGACCTCGTCACAAAGGGTATTTATTCTCATGATCTAGGTTTAGAAATTAAATTTTAAAGAGAGTAATACTAATATGATGGAGATTATTACCACATTGGGTTTCTAGTTATAACTTTATATGACTTCTTTAGGGACAATTTATGTTATAAAATGCTTGGCATTTGTGAAGCAATGTACCAATAAAACGGGTCTAGGTATAGGAAGAACACTAAGATGGATTCTTTTCTCTGGGAAATCAATAAGTAATATATTTAAAAATAATGTAACTTTTAAGTTTATTTTTTTAATTGCTGTATCCAATTTTGTTTTTTGATAAATTGAAGTTTATCCAACCATTTATTAGGGAATAAGGGCAATGAACATTTATCCAACCATTTATTAATTTTAGTTTGGCTATATAGATTCCAACCAAAGAGAAGCAATGATTGGGTACCAAAAAATCCTTTTAAGGTTGATATGGACATAAGCATGAACATGCCAATAAAGCTTTTGGTTTCTTTATCTTTTTGTTGATAACTAATTGATAGGTGGTTTTGCCTTCCTTTTAGAGATTGCGATATTTTGAAAGACTTTTAATGATGTCAAAGCCTACTTATGAACCTCTTTTCTTTCCCATTCTGATATGCATATCTACTATGTTTTATTTGGTTGTAATGTGTAATGTTGATTTATTTTAGGGTGAAACGTCATACAATCTCAGTGTTTGTTGGGGATGAGAGTGGAATAATAAATCGAATTGCTGGGGTTTTTGCTCGGAGGGGTTACAACATTGAGTCCCTTGCAGTTGGCTTAAACAAGGACAAAGCTCTCTTTACCATAGTTGTCTCCGGAACTGAAAAGGTTTTGCGACAAGTTGTTGAACAGCTGAACAAGCTTGTGAATGTCATTAAGGTTATGGCTCACCCTTAATCTTGAATATTCTATAGGAATCAAGCTTTCTTGTGTTGTTTCCAGTGTTGCTGAAGTTTTGTTTATGTATTTTTAATATTATTTTGGGGTAATTCAGCAGAAAATAGAAGCTACAAGACATTTATTTCTTTCCATCACATTAACTCCTCTAGTACTAATTTTTTGTAGTGGCTCATTGGCTGTTCCCTAGATTTTGTTCTGTGCTTTACTTCTTGAGTAATATTTGATATACCAGGTTGAAGATATCTCAAGGGAGCCACAAGTAGAACGTGAGCTGATGCTTGTAAAACTTAATGCAGATCCAAGTACCCGTCCTGAGGTAATGATTTGGATCATTTAATAGTGTTGAGATCCCTTTAAATTCCTTTGGTCCATGTTTGTAAGATCTTTGTATGATTGGATGATTGCTTTAGACAATATGCATTTTTTATTTTATTTTTTGACATCTTTAATTTTTGGTTGTTTGTAACTTTTGGAGACTCTCTTGCGCCCTTTATTTAAATTTTTAATGAATTTATTACCTAAAAAAATTGAATTTAAATCATTCAACCATTGGTCTGAGATATCGCCACCTGGATGGAGTACTATGAATTTCAGTGGCTTTCATTTCATTTTAATGTATTGAAGCACCTAATCTTTTTCTTTATCGTAAATCTCCAGATCATGTGGTTAGTAGACATCTTTAGAGCAAAGATTGTGGATATCTCAAAAGATTCTCTGACCATTGAGGTGAGTTTTGTGAAATCCATAGCCTTTTCTATTCTCTAGTGTATTTCAGTTAGGACGCTTAGCTATCCGTGTGATTTTTTGATATGAAGAAAAATATTTGTAATATAATAGAATGAATTCACAATTAGCAAAAGTAAAGAGAATAATTTGGGACACATGTTTAACATAGTATTATTATTATGATTAATGAAATAATTTTTATTTTTATTTTTTATTACTGTGATTGTTATTTTTCAATATTGTAAAACTCTAGTGTGAAGAGACATTCATGGTCATAACTGTGGGAAACTTCCCATCATCAATAATAATGAAATTAGCCCAAACTTTGAAAAGAAGCCAAGATCGCTTACCACAAGATAGTCTTATGTATCTTTTTATTTTTATTTTTTATATGTCAGTTTTTGGCCCAGAGGTTGGGGTGCAATAACAAGTTTCTTCCACAAAAGCAATAGGTAGTGGGTTTGATTTTCGGGAATTAGTCTCTCCAAAAAAAAAAAAAAAAAAAAAAAAATCCTGGTAAGGTTGCCTATCATGACCTCTCTCCGACTAAGTTTCTTCCACAAAAGCAATAGGTAGTGGGTTTGATTTTCGGGAATTAGTCTCTCCAAAAAAAAAAAAAAAAAAAAAAAAATCCTGGTAAGGTTGCCTATCATGACCTCTCTCCGACCTCATAAAAATGAGAATTTTGTGCATTGGGTACAACCTTTAAGTCAGTTTTTCACCTCAAGGGGAGGGGGGAAGGAGAGATTCGAACTAGTGACCTCCAATTTATGAGGCACGGTCTCCAATCAATTGTGCTACCTCTTGAGGCTTCTAATGTACTGCTTTCTTTAAATTTTCTAAAACCATCTCTTCTCTAGCTACCAAGGGAGCAAGAGAGGAATAGTCTCGTTCTCTCTCCCCTCCCACCCTTTTTACTATGAAAAGAAACCATTAAATATGTTCCCAAGAAATGGCAATTTTTAGAAATTGAATTTTATCAATAAGTAGGTATGGCTGTAGTGCCTCCCCCATCACAGCTTCTATTTTCTTGGGAAAAATTGTTACCTTAGATAATCCTAGAGGGTGAGGGGTTATTGTGGTAGATTGGTGTTATTGTGTAAGAAGGTTGGAGAGTGTTGGACCGTGAGCTATGCCATTCCACCTCAAAATCATTTGGTGATGAGGAAGACACACTTAAATCTTTTATGGTCTTAGACATCACACCACGCGGGTTTGTTTTTAGAGTGGTTGTAGAGAGTCAAACTGTGGTCCCTCCAACAATCCCTCTCTCACAATGACACTCCCGTGACTTGAAACTATGACCGTGGCTCTGATACCATTTGTTGAACCTTGAGTTGTGTCATTTTACCTCAAAACCAATTGGTGATGAGGAAGACACGCTCAAATCTTTTATGGCTTTCGACATCACACCACGCGGGTTTGTTTTTAGAGTGGTTGTAAGGAGTCAAATTGTGGTCCTCCCAACAAAGAGATTGTAGATCATATATTGCTGCACCTTGATTAGAATAGAGTGTTATGGTTTCTTGTGTTTATGTGGAGTGCACTGGGTCATTTTGTTCTGGGTTGTTGATTTGTTGGCATGTTGGATGGGGTGGTTTTCAAAGTATCAGAGTGGCCATAGTTGGAAGGTTGTCCCTTTGTGTCTTATGTGGGCCATTTGGCGCGAGCATAATAGCTGAGCTTTTGAAGGCCTCAAACAATCTATGACAGAGATTAAGCTCCTTTTTGTATGATTGGATGGCTATTTACCGGGCCATCCAAGTTCCAATCTTGTAAAGTTTCTAGACTCTTGTACTTTGTCTTGATTTTGTCATTTCTGTACATGGTGTCTCTTACTCTTAATAAAATTTTCATTTAAAGAAAGTGCCAATGTCCTAGAGCTTGATTGAACAATAGTTGTTTTGAGGGTTGGTAAGAGTTGTTCCTTATCAAACAAGAAGAGAAAGAGACACTTTGTATAGAAGTTCTCTCATTTCAAGAAGCTATTTTATAGAGTGAGGAGAACTGTTTTCAACTTCTTATTACCTGGAGAATTTAAAACTTGAGGGCGTTTATAGTGTTTTGAAACAAATTCATAGTCTGGAAAGGAAGAGCAATTTCCCCCATCTTCATTGTTATTGGGAAGTCCAAATATCTTCCATTCCTACCTCTTTTATGTCACTCTTTACAATGTCTTCTCATGTGGTCAATAAGTTGGAGATACAAAGGGATTTCTTATGGGGAGGTATTGGTGATACTAAGCATTTAATTTGGTCGAAGGGTATGCTTACGGAGTTCACATGGGGTTAGCTTGTGGAAGGGTATGCTTACGGTATGGGAATCTTTCTAATTTCTTATGGTTTGAAGTTTGAGACGGGTGTAGGGTGAGGTTTTGGACCAACATTTGGTGCGATGCTTCTCTCATAAGGATTTGTTCCTAGACCTATTTGACTTAGTGGTGGTCAAGGAGGCTTTAGTGTCTTCATATCTACCTGGCCTGTCAGAGGGAAAGGGACAACATTGGAATCTTCAGTTCATCTGGCATTTTCAAGATTGGGAGTGAAAATATGTTGATAATTTTATTGAGATGCTATATGATAATTTGCCTGCCTCATTCGGTCAAGATCAAGCAGTATGATTGCCATCAAAGAGAGGAGTGTTTGAGGCAGATCAAGCGGTGTGGTTGCCATCAAAGAAAGGAGTGTTTGAGGCAAGATCATTCTGTAGTGCTTTTAGGGGTCCTACATGCATATTTTTCTCTTGGAAGAGCATCAAGATGGCTAGGTTTCCATGAAAGGAGGCATTTTTCGTGTGGAATGTGGCCCTTGGGAGAATAAAAACTGTTGATAACCTTCATAAGTGACACATTTTAGTAGTTGATTGGTGCTATACGTGTAAATGTAGTGGGGAATCTATTGATCATCTACTTCTCCATTGCTCAATGGCAACAAATATTGGGTCATCTGTCTTCAATTTGTTTGGGTTGGCTTGGGTGATGCCGAAATCAGTGATTGAACTATTGGAACATTGACAGGGTTGATTTCAGTGCCACAGAGGAGCCAAGGTGTTGCAAGCCTTGCCCTTGTGCGTAATGCCATAATGTGGTATGAAAGAAACAAACGGGTCTTTGATGGAATTGAATGTTCTGCCCATGTTATCAAAGGGCATATTTTGCAGATATTTTTTGATTGGATGCATGCTCTAGGCAGCACCCTTTCCGTGTCATTTGCTTTTCTTTTTCTGATAATTTTTTTACTATATGTATATATAAAATGGAATGTATCTAATTATTGTTGAAACCGCACAAAACTTTTCTACTTATATTTAAAGTAGTTACGTTGTTCACATGTTGTCAATCTGTTTTTCTTTTTAAAACTATAAATATTTGGCTGATGTGTCCTGAATTCCCATCAAATTTTGGATGTAGAGATAAAACTATAAAATTTTCTCTTAAAAAAATCTAGTGCTGATTTGGCATTTATGACTTGAGGTTGAGAGATAAGGTTCTGTTACCTATAACAAAGGTATCCAAATCATGAAAATTGTTGATTTGTTTGTTTTTAATTTATCATTTTTATACATGTGGATGACTGAAATTCAATGTATATCCATACTCACATACAGAAAATGCATTCTTTACCGATCTTTAGTGCATAAGGTGCTTTCAATACCCAGCTTCATCTATAGGTGTTGGACCTTTTATCAAACCTTTTTGTGAAAGCTTTTACCTTCAATGGAATCAATGCAAACTTTACATTTGAATTTTGTGGATCAGATTATTTTCTTGTCTTATGATGTTAAAAGTGAGTTCCACATGGAATCTCAGGTCACTGGAGACCCTGGGAAGATGGTTGCCGTTCAACGAAATTTAAGCAAATTTGGAATTAAAGAACTTGCGAGAACTGGAAAGGTAAGATGTGCATGTTTTTGAGTGTATGTATGCCTATTAGTTTTAAGGGTTTTTTTTTCCCTGAATGATAAAAATGAATTTAATTTTGAACTGTAGAGGAGTGGGCATTGCTTATTTAGTTACTTATAGAACAGAATACTACAGAAAGTTATCTTTGATAGGATGGGGGTGCTTGAGATCCAGATGAAGAAAATAGTCAGTTAATTCAAGCTGTAAAGATTGTATACATATCATGCAATGAACAAATTGATTTTGGAGAGCCAAATAATTAGGCTAGATAAGTTTCTAGCTTGCATGTTTTTACTGTTAATACTTGATAAGTTGTCCACAACAATTGTCCAATCAGAGAAGCCACTTTCAGTGGTATTGGAATAGGTGAAAACCTCTGAGAATTAACTATCATTATGCTACATTGTTTGAATGTGAAAGGATTGTAAAACGAGATTCTGCGTTTATTACTCGTAGGACCAGTAAACTCAAATCCTTGATGCATTTTTGAGTACTTTTATTTGTATATGAGAGAGAGAGAGAGAGAGAGAGAGAGAGAGAGAGAGAGAGAGAGAGAGAGAGATCTCTTTCACACGTTTGACGTTTCTTATTGTATGCACATTGCAAAAGTTTGCAATTGTGGAGAAAATAGTTTAAAAAATCTAATTAAATTATCTTAGTTGCTTATCTTAAGCATCTATGAGTGTGCTGCTCATTAAATTTCCTAAATGAATCAAAACAAATATTTGATGCTCATTAATGTATTAAATGAGGTTCTCATGTGATGAGTTTTGAATTTGAATCTACTTGTAGATCGCCTTGAGAAGAGAAAAGATGGGTGAGACAGCTCCATTTTGGAGATTCTCTGCGGCTTCATATCCAGACCTTGAACGGCCACTTCCTGCTAAAGGTCTTGTAGCAAATGCAAATCAATCACATAATGGCAATGTCAGTACATCCTCAGGGGTATGTACTTTTTGTTCTACTGAGGAGTGTTTGCATGCTATTTTCCTTTTCTCCAAGCCTGCTTCTCATCTATTCTTTTCCTATATAGAAGGAACTGCAGTATGCAGCTATAAGGTTTTATCTTATCAGAGGTGGGTGCCGCATTTTCAACAACAAAGTCTTAGTCCCAAAACCTTAGAATTGGCGGATGCTTCATTTTCACATGCCAATTTTATAAGGCTTACCATTTTAGATAATTTTTGCATATATTTTGCTTATGCTTCAGACCGAAAACTTCTGCAAAATTATATTTAAACATTTATGTCTATCTTTTTGGATGACGAGTTACTAAACTTAAAAAATTAAATGTTGATTTAACCATTTGAATATTCTTATTAAATGCAATTTTAGATTCAAGAATCCTAGGGGAGGTCATTTGTGATGCCCTAGATCTGATTTGGATATTGACCAAGTGTGTATTGTGTGGATGGGTAATGAGTCCCATGTTGGGCATTCATTGGGTAGATATGGGCTTTACTAACAGTTAAAGGAGCTTCAATAGTGAGTAGTTCTTTTGGGGTATAGTGTAGATGTAATTAGTGCTTTTTCTTAGGTCGTTACATCATTAGAGTAAACTTTCTACAAAGAGAATATATACTCGTCATATTTGCCTTCTTGAATATGTCTAATTCTGCAATGCTTCCTGCTAGTCAGCATATAAGATCCCTTTATTTAGTTTTTATTATTATTAATATTATTTTTATTTTTTAACCTATGGTTAAAGAAGGTTAGGTGAAAAACTGGTTTGTAGAATTTTAAATTTTAAATTGGTTTCATGGTTTGGACATAGTGGCCACAACTTGCTTGGAGTTTCTTATTGAAGATATCCTGATTTTGTGCTTCTACATGCCGTAGTTTCCACATTATTGGGAAAATTTGACTTGTGGAAATTAATATTAAAAAATAATGACCATCTAATGGTGCAGCTGTGGAAAGAAATGTGAAATGATTGTTGAGGCTGGAAGGGATCTTTGGTGGGACTTTTCTGAATAAGTAAGATAGCTCAAGAATGAAATTCATGAGGCTGAAATCAAGCTCAGCTTGTGCCCCTTAGGATGTTATTCGGCTATACAGCCAAGAGCCTTTTAGCTGAATGGAATTACCCAGTTCCCTCCACAAGGAGAACCTGGATTCGAAACCCCCAAACCCCACCTTGTTGTAAGAAAAATATTATTTGGATCTATAGAAGCTAATTTAGAAATCAATATAACAAATTTCTAATCAATGTACAGTGTGTTTTGAACTGTGTGTGAATTGAATCAAGTCAAGTTAGCTCAAGTAGATTGTCATGTAGAACTCTATATTTTTATTTTCTGACTTTTACATAATTCTTCTGGTGTTTAGTTTTTAAGATATTGATAACAGTGCATGAAGTTATTAATTTCTTTCTAGGATGTGGTTTCATATTGCAATGAGTTTGTAATCCAACTCTTAATGGCATGATATCAAAATTTTATTTGCTGAAGTTTGGAATTGGTAGAATTGAAATGAAATTCCTTATTGCTTTTTGTATATAAGCTTTCATAATGAATGTTCCTGAAGTTGTTCATTCACTTATTGGATCCTTTTATATGAAACTGGTGGCCTCTCCCCCTGTCAAGTAAAGGGGGAAAGAAGAACTCATCATTTATAGGATGTTTGCCTTGTCAGGTCATGGTTTTTTGTTTTCTTTTCTCTGCCCAAGGATAATTATAACTTATAAGTGTTTGCAATTGGATTCCAAATTTTTGAATAATCATTTCTCGAGACTTTTTTTTTTTTATTGGTTAATTACAAAATGCATTCAGTGGGTTTGAATTCATGACCTCACACGCCCCCTATTTTTATGTGAGAAAAAAGCGTCATTTGAGCTAGAGCCCATTGGAATTTCTCAAGGCTAATCTTCTCTTACTTTACTGAATCCACATTATATTCCTTATATTCATTTTCAATTTTCGTGCTGAAAGGTTTCACATTTGTAAATTTTCATTTTCATTATTACAGGGAGATGTTTATCCTGTGGAGCCATATGATGACTTGTCAATGAAAAAAGTTCTTGATGCTCATTGGGGTGTTCTCTATGATGAAGATGTAAGATATTTTTACATGTTTGAATATCCCTTAAATTGTATTTTAATCTTTCTTGAAAGATAATTGATGCAGGACAATTAATAGAAAAATAAAAGAACAAGAAAAGTAAAGAATAACTTATCAAAAAAAAAAAAAAAAAACAAGAAAAGTAAAGAATAAACCTAAGAATCAGCAATTAAGTTGCTTGGAATCAGCACCAAGCTAAACCCTTAGGAATCAGTACCTAAGGACCCTTGGGAATTAGTACCTAAGACATTCGGAGTTAGCACCTAACAATTGGAAAAATATATCATATGAATTTCATTAATCCCGTCTATTTTCCAATACAAATAAACCAGTCTCTTATATAGAACTAGAACTGGAAAATAAAGAGATAAAGATAACAACATACCAAAACTAATCCTAATTGAACTCAAATACTAATCCCTATCCAAATAAAAGTCTACAATTATACAATTTCCTATAAGATAAATACAAAAATCTGAAAATATAAAATCGAAAATAATTTTGATTTTGCTCTTGCATCAATACTCCCTTGGTTGGAAAAAAAATCAATCTTGAGTTTTAAAGCGTTGAAGGATGAAAACTTTGGCATGTAATACTTGTTGCAGTTGAGGAATCGTCTTTGGGAGCATTGAATATAGATCAACCTTGTATTCCACCTCATGAAACTTTTCTGGAATTACAAACTCAAAGAGTGGAATTGGAGTATCAACCTTTTCGATTTTATCAAACTCTAGATCTGCATGTACCATGGATGATTCTTCAAGTAGAGAGGCTTCTACTTCTATGTCAAAACCAGGATTTGGTAGTACTCGATCTCCCTTCATTACCGACATATTTTTTTTTTTCGATAGGTAATTAGAAAACTATTATTAATGAGAAAATAAGGAAAATTAAAGTTCATGATGATGAACAACAAGAAAAAAAGAACAAACAACACAACAAAAAGAGTAATCAGGAAACTAAGCTAAGGGAGAGCATAAACTTAGAGAGAGAAGAACAATTAGTAAAACTCCAACAACGAGACCACTCCAAAAGACTACGTTGGCATAAAATCTTTAACTCATCCAATGTTTTCTCATTATCCTCAAAGGAAGGACGATTTTGTTCCAACCACACAATCTACATTAAGCACCCTGGAACCAAATTCCAAATGTCCGAATTATGTTTCCCAAGCCACTGATGCCAACAAGATAACAAACCCCCACTGAACTTGGCATAACCCAATGAATACCAAAAGCCTGAAGCATAAAAGTCCATAGGGAATGAGTAACAGGATAATGAAGAAGAAGGTGGTCTACCGACTCCCCATCGCAACAACACATACAACACCAAGTAGCCAACACACAACCCCTAAGCATTAGATTATCCAAAGTAAGGATCCGACCATGTGTAGCTGTCCACAAAAAGAACACCACTCGCCTAGAAATCTTTGGTTTCCAAACACCTTTCCCAGGAAACAAAGAATTCGAAGCACCCTAAATCGCATGGTAATAAGACCGGATGTCAAACTTACCATCACCTTATCACCTTTTAGTCGCTAGCCAAGAGTATCACTCCTATCACCCCGAGGAATACGAGTTTGGATAAGCTGGAAAAGAGAATAAGATATAGCTAGCTTCCAATCTTCAGAAGCTCTATAAAACCTTAAATCCTATACTCTAACAGTACCCCCTTCTGGAATCCACAAAACCTCAGAGATACAAGCATCCTTGACTGCTGAACACACATAGAGATCAGGATAGAGATCTTTTAGAGTATTATCACCAATCCACCTATCATGCCAAAAGCGAATACGAGTGCCTTCACCCACTACAAAAGACAGATGCTTAGAGAAGCTCTCCCACCCTCCATTAATGCTTCTCCATAGTCCACATCCATGAGTCCTCCTACACACTTTAGTACACTTCATTACCAATATTATATTACCAACATTATCTTCTATGTGGGAATTAGTAATCTCATTGTGATCTGTCATTTTTGATACCCCCATTAGATCAAGTTGAATCTCCTTTTGGTTCATCTGAAGAGACAAGTTGTGAACCTTTTTTATTAGACCTTTTTAAGTCTTGGCGTTATGGAAGATACTTCGTGAGTGAGCTGAGCATTGTTGCACTGCCTCATACTTGTTCTCTGATCTTGTAAATTGCCATGAGAAGGTTGTAGATCCTTGTGAAAATACTGTGGGAAATATTCAATTCAAAGATCTTTCATTCTTTCCCAAGCAATTTGAGACCAATGAAATCTAAAGTGAAGCCTCTCATAATCATTCCAGAACTCTAAAGCTCTACCAGCAACTCTTGTTTTGGAATACCACATCCTTTGTTTGTCATTTGATAAATGCATTTGTGCAAAGAATTGTTCCGTCTCAAATACCCAAATTTTGAAAATCCATGGATCTTGATTTTTATATCCATAAAAAATAGGTGATTTTACTGCCACCATTGTGCACAAAAAGGACAAATCTCAACAGAAATTGATAATTGAACCTGAACATGCAGAGTGGAGGTGTCACTGGGACTGGCCATAGACTTGCTCTATCTTCCACGGCTTCAAACTAATGTAGTGGGCTTTACAAGTTGACCTCTGGGATTGATATGCTTAGTGCATTATATATTTTTTCCTAAGAAAACTCCAAGTTGTGGGATACGGATCAATGAATCAGGTCTTCTTTAAAACCTCTGTACAGCCTTTGGTATGAAATCTGTGAGACTATACCAATATCTCAGGCACATGAAGACAACTCAGTATAGGATCAGCAATTGGGTTTGCAGGTTGGTGATGGAGGCTGATGGTGGGACTGACTGTGTGGATCTGATCTGGCTGTGTGGATTGTGGGTTTTCTGGATCTGGTTTCCTTTATGGTGGTTGGCTTTTGTGTGGGTATTGTGGTTATATGGGATGAGAAACACGACAATGATTTTTTTTTAAATGAATCTGTTAAATTACCAATTGTCTCAAAAGCTTAAGCTATTGGGATATGGTATATTTAATCATTTAACCACATACTTCTAATACAATCGATTTAGCTCTGATACCAAAATTGATGCAATACAATTATAGAAAAATAAAAGGACAAGAATAGTAAAGAATGAACCTAAGAATCAGCACTTAATTTTCTTGGAATCAGCACCAAGCTAAACCCTTAGGAATCAGCACCTAAGGCGTTAGGAGTCAACACCTAACAATTGGAAAAATATCCAATTTGAATTTCATTAATCACATCAATTTTCCAATACAAATAAACTAGTCTCTTATATGGAACTAGAACTGGAAAATAAAGAGATAAAGATAACAACATACCGAAACTAATCCTAATTGAAATCAAATACTAACCCCTATTCGAATAAAAGTCTACAATTATCCAATTTCCTATAAGATAAATACAAAAATCTGAAAATATAAAATCTAAAATAATTTTGATTTTGCTCCTGCATCAATAATAATGGAAATCATAAAAAAAAAGGGCTGGTAGAAGGCGCACCAGGTATGAATACATTAAATTATTTATTATTGTGATTTTGAGTAATCAACCCGTATTTATTAGCAGTTTAAAAGTGAGGTTATCTTAACTCAAACTGATGTAGGATGGAAGTGCTGGAAAGGCTGTAGCCACCACCTACAACTAGTTTACCCTATAAATGCTAGGGGCTTTAAAATCCACTAGGTAAAACCTAGTATCCACAAGGTTAAGAGAAAACTCTCAAATACTTTGTTAAATAACCCAAATGTACCTAACTGATGGTGAAGAGGTCGTTTAGGCTTTATTTATAATAAACCCTGAACCTATCCTAACAAGGAAAGAGAAATTGAATCAAATCTTACCTAACCAAATAAAATAAAATTCTCATAATTACTAAAGCCCTAAATTAACTAAGTCAAACACTGTAGAGGTTTCTCTCTTGAGAAAATCATCTAGAATCAAGGACAAAATTTATTGAGTTGCCTGCATTCTGCTTAGTCTTCCATTGGTCCTTGTTATAAAACTTGCAGCTGTCCAGTTTGGTGCTTTATACAGTTTCTGCTGATATTGCCTAGGAAGGATGAAAATATAAATGGGCTTTTGTATTTTATCTATATGTTCAATCTATCAATTGGTTCTCAGAAAATAATTCCATTATGCTACTTTTTCAATTTTCATGAGAAATGTGGATAATATTAACTTGATCTGAAATTCGTAAACTTGTTAAATTATCATTTGAATTGTAAGTGATCAGTGTCAAGAATGGCTTTGGTTGCTGTATTATAGTTCTTGTTTTGCCTTTTTACATGTACCACACATTGTAACGTGCTGAATGTAATGCTACAGTCAAGTGGGCTTCGGTCACACACTTTGTCTATGCTTGTGAATGACTGTCCTGGAGTTCTCAACATAGTTACTGGGGTTATTTCTCGAAGAGGTTATAACATTCAGGTCAGTTTGGTTTTGACTGGTGGTTGTCTTACTAGCTTTTCTGGCATTCACGATCTTTTCTGTTGCCATCATTTCTTTTCACTTTATGTTGCAGAGCTTAGCTGTGGGCCATGCTGAAATAGATGGGCTTTCTCGCATCACAACTGTTATTCCTGGTACAGATGAGTCAATTGGCAAATTGGTCCAACAACTTCACAAGTTAATAGATCTTCATGAGGTAAGGGGTACTGTATTCCATGCTGCAATGGTTGTCCTGAGATTAGACCAATTTAAGTTCAATTAATTGAGGTTCACAAAAAAAAAAAAAAAAAAAAAACTATAAACCATGTCCGTTATTTTTTTTGATAAGTAAGAGAGAATTATATTCAAGAGGCTACCTCATGCAAACAACATAAGGCAGAACAGAGAGTACAGAGAGGGAAACAAACAAGAAAAAACAACAAAACAAACAACAGTCAACAGAAAACTAAGTACAAAGAAGGGAATTTAGGAACATAGGGAGAGAATCACTAGAGGTGAGTCCCCAGGCCCTAGACCAATCAAAAAGGGAGCCAGTAAAAAAAGCGAGCAGCTGGTCATCGGATTTGTCCAAGTCCTCAAAAGTGCGCCAGTTTCGTTCCCTCCAAATACACCACTTGGTCTTGAGCTGAGAAAGTTGTTGTTCCCTTCCCATTACGCGGTGGGTGGTTATGGTCTCTCAAAGTTTATTCCCCAGGTGCAGAGGTTAAACTTGGAGACTCAAAATCCTAGAACCTTTGCTGAAGTTGTACAAGGATCTCATGGAGGAATAGAGGTTAGAAAGCAACTAAAGCAGATAGGTTACTCAGATAAGGGGAAGAAGGCACAGTTTAGAGAGGAGATGAAAGGGTGAACCTGAGACATAAAGGTGCCAAGGTGAAGGTAGCTCCGGTGGGCAAGGCAGATAAGATGGAGGTGGTGGGAGGGGACAAGAAGGAGCTGAGCATTAATGAGGAGACAGAGGTAGGGGCAAAAAACTCTAGGCTACGCTACCCACTCCTCAATTTGAATTCAAAAGATTACTTAAAAGGGAAGAAGAGTGCTGTCAGGAGATCTTACTGGTCAGGAAGAAGCCTTTTAGTGGAGGTTGATGTGACAGGGAGCAGGCGAGTCTTCTGGGACAGAAGGAAAGGGGGAGATACGAAGTGCAGAATGGAGACTCGGGCAATGGACAGGGATTGTATTTCAGAAGTACCAAGGGCTTTAAAATGGGTTGCACGTGGAAATTATAAGGCTGGAGTCTTTTATAAGGCTGGAGCAACACCTGGGCTGGGCCTAGACAAAAGCCCATTAGCATCCGGTACACTTAAGAGATGTGTTCCATCTGTTTTCTCAGGCCCAAGTGTCTATGAAGTGGGCGAGAGTTCTCTGTCTGGTGAAGAGAACTCAGCCCAGGCACCGATGACAGAGGCGAATCCCAAGCTCCTCTTCAGAGCTCCGATCCAGCCTCTGGTGTGTCGGACCGGTGCGACAAGCCTCCGGTGAGGGACGACGGCACCTCCTTCGCCGAAACCAGCTCCGATGAGCCCATGTTGACACCGGGTAAGTCCGATTCGGTGTTTTCGCGGTCATCCGCTGAGCTTTTTCTTTCTGGTATCTTTTGGAGCTTGTTGAGGGCTGGGCTTGTGGCTATGGATGTTATTTTTGGGCTGATGGGGGCTGGGACAGCGGGCCAACTCAAGCTGATAGAGGCCTTGGATTTTGATCAGCCCAGCGTAGAGTTGTTTCCCAGGAAGGCAGATTGTGATGTTCCTGGAGTGAGTACTATGGTGGGGGAGAATTGAATCATTCGGAGTTGGGTTTGGGTGGAGAGGAAAGCTTACCTTAATGTCTATCACCCCCGCTGGGTTACCTCTGTCAGTTGATTTGTTTTGTGGCAATGAGGCCTTGGAGTGTCTGAATATGGCGGATATTTCCAGTTGGGTGAAGAATAGACTCCCCGGATTTAGTAAATTGGTGGGGCTGCCTCTTAGTCGCCATGAGAAGTTATGCACTGCCTTGTTACAAAAGATTGAGAGGGAGACAGAGGAGGCCAAAGTGTTGAACAGGAAAGATACAGCCCTAGAAAAGCTGCCATTAAAAGGGATAAAGGGAAGAGAGAGCTGAGGAACTTGCAATCTTCGGTTAACTATGATGGTAGGTAGAGTGTTGGCGGCTGAATTTATACTACAGTTGGGTTCCTCTTGTCATTATGAATTTAAAAATTCTCTCTTGGAATGTTAGGGGTCTGAATGATTGTCGGAAACGTTTGATTGTGAAAAATCTATTGCGGGAATGGAGGTGTGATGTAATCTGTCTTCAGGAGACTAAGCTTACTGGCTTGGACAGACGCATGATTGGCAGCTTGTGGAGCTGCCCTTATGTGGACTGGGTGGCCTTAGATGCTGTCCAGACGGCGGGCGGAGTTTTGATGATGTGGGATAGGAGGGTTTTAGAGAGGTTGGAGTTCATGGTGGGTTCTTTTTCTGTGTCTGTTCGGTGGAAAGGGGTGGGGGATGGTTTTATTTGGGCGTGCTCTGGGTTATGGTCCAACTGACAACAATGCGAGGGGGCTTATGTGGGACGAGTTGGTTGGCGTTCAGCAATGTTGGAACGTCCCATGGTGCTGTTTTGGGGACTTTAACATTGTCCGTTTTCCGAGTGAACGCTCGGGTAATTCCCGTCTCACCCCGGCTATGGAACTTTTTTCAGAGTTTATCGAGGACCTTAATTTGATCGATTTGCCTTTGGAGGGAGGGAATTATACCTGGTCTAGCGGCTCAGAACAGCCTTCGATGTCTAGAATAGATAGAGTTTTGGTGTCTCATGATTGGGAGGAGCAATATCCGAATGTGGTCCAACG
>NW_027069468.1:343316-574331 GCF_002906115.3 Quercus suber | reverse complement strand
ATTCTGCACTTCGTATCTCCCCCTTTCCTTCTGTCCCAGAAGACTCGCCTGCTCCCTGTCACATCAACCTCCACTAAAAGGCTTCTTCCTGACCAGTAAGATCTCCTGACAGCACTCTTCTTCCCTTTTAAGTAATCTTTTGAATTCAAATTGAGGAGTGGGTAGCGTAGCCTAGAGTTTTTTGCCCCTACCTCTGTCTCCTCATTAATGCTCAGCTCCTTCTTGTCCCCTCCCACCACCTCCATCTTATCTGCCTTGCCCACCGGAGCTACCTTCACCTTGGCACCTTTATGTCTCAGGTTCACCCCTTTCATCTCCTCTCTAAACTGTGCCTTCTTCCCCTTATCTGAGTAACCTATCTGCTTTAGTTGCTTTCTAACCTCTATTCCTCCATGAGATCCTTGTACAACTTCAGCAAAGGTTCTAGGATTTTGAGTCTCCAAGTTTAACCTCTGCACCTGGGGAATAAACTTTGAGAGACCATGACCACCCACCGCGTAATGGGAAGGGAACAACAACTTTCTCAGCTCAAGACCAAAGGCCCTCCAACCACTTCTCTCTTTGCCTTCAGGAATTATGATCGACCTCCTAGACCCACCAGCTTTGAGCTCAGTCAATAACAAGAACTGACCCGAGGAATTGAAGCTACTTTGGAGAGTAAATGCAATGTCACCTACTCTGAAAATAAAAAACTGTTTGGAGCTCTTCCCAACCACAAGTTCTTCAATACTATTCATCAACCAAAGTGCTGCAGTCTTGCCTAAGAAGACTGATCTCATAAAGAATCTGCCCCTCTCAAAAATCCTTAGCAGGAAAAAACGACCCCCTTCCTCTAAAACTAATTGAAAGGATTTTGACTCAATAACGAATCTGCGAACTCCCCCCATTTCAATGAAGCTTCAATGAAGATGTTTAGAATTTTTCGGGATGTTCATTAGCAGATTAATTGGTAGGCAAGGGAAAAAAGAGGGGCAAGGAGGAATCTACAGAACAATGGTGAAGTCTTGAAGCTTAAAATTCCTCAAATAAAGATCAGATGACTACAGGATAAAATTGAGATTGGAATATCAACCTACTATGCAGATGATATATTATTGACTGTGGTTTCTCAACCTTGATAAACAGATTAAAAAAGTGAAACACCAACCCCCATGTCCGTTATAGAAATGCAAGCAAAGCCATTCAAATATTTTGCTCATATTTAAGATTTGTTGCATTGGGTAGTATCAATGTTTGACACTACACGACATAGGTTTTTACGAGTTAGGGTCATAAACAAGCAGACCCAAAGGCGACACAATAAGAAATGTGTTATAAGCGGATTAACCCTCGCGATCCACAATTGACACGCCAATTTATTTGTGTCAACCCAAAATGACCCATTTAACATAACCTATTTAACCTGTTTAACTTGTATAACAAATACATATTCATTTTTATTTTAAATTTGTCAAATACCTCTTATATCCAACATATATTTTAAACTTAAAAAGAAAAGTGAGTAATTGCAAAAATTTTTAAACTTAAAAAGAAGAGTGAGTTATTTCAAAAATTTATAAGTGATATAATTGTAAATTGAAATTGAAATTTTACATTCCTCAAGTACGGTTAGGCAGTTATAGTTAGTTTCTTTATGGGGGGGGGGGGAGTTTGCAGTTTCTTCAGAGTCCAAATTCTTTAAATTAGTTTTAGAGGAAGGGGGACGTTATTTCTTGCTACGGATTTTTGAGAGGGGCAAATTTTTTATGAGATCAGTATTCATGGGCAAGAATGCAGCATAATGGCTGATGAATAATATTGAAGACTTTGTTGTTGGGGAGAGCTCCAAACAATTTTTTATTTTTAGAGAAGGTGACACTGCTTTTACTCTCCAAAGGAGCATCAACTCTTCTGGTTAGTTCTTGCTATTGATTGAACTCAAAGTTGGTGGATGTAGGAGGTCGATTATTATCCCTGAAGGAAAAAAGAAATTTGGTTGGAAGGCTTTTGGCCTTGAACTAAGAAAGCTGTTGAATCCTTCCCCATATGCGATGGGTGGTTATGGTCTTCCAAAATTTTTTCCTTAGGTGCGCAGGTATAACTTGGAAGCTCAAAACTCTAGAACTTTTGCTAAAGTGTGCAAGGCTTTCATGGAAGAATAGAGGATAGAAAGCATTTAAAGCAGCTTGGTGAGAAGAGGGGGTGAATTTGAGACTTCAAGGTGTCAAAGTGCGGGATTTTCCGGTGGACAAGTCTAATAAGATGGAGGCGGTGGGAGGGGATAGGAGGGAGCAGAGCATTAATGAGGAGGCAGAGGTAGGTGAGCAAAATTTGGTAGACACTAGGATACATTTCCCAAGCTTCAGTTTAAATTCAATAGATTATGAAAAGGGGAAGAAGAGTGATGCTAGGAGATCTTGCTGGACAGGAAGCGGTCTTATTGTGGAGGTTGATGTGATAGGGAGGAGACGGGTTTCTTGGGACAGAAAGAAAGTGGGAGATATGAAGACTAGAGGGGTATCACGGGCAGTGGTTTGGGATTGCAATAAAGGAGCAACAAAGGCCCTTAAATGGGTTGCACGGGGAACCAAACAGGCCGAAAATAAGCACGTTTTGGGCCTAGGCACAAGCCCATTGTTGACCGACACATGTGTGGGTTCTTTTAACTCTATTTTCTCGGGCCCAAGTTATTTTGAAGTGGGCGAGAGCTCTCTGTTTGGCGAAGGAATCTCAGCCCAGGCTCCGATGACAGTGGCGTGCCCCATGGCCCTTCACCAGAGCTTCGATCTTGTGCCAGAGGTGCCAGATTGATGCACTAAGCCTTTGACGGTGGCCGATGGCCCCTCCTTCACCGGAACTAGCTCCGAGTTCCGGTGAAGGAGGGGCCATCGGAACTCGGAGCTTACCCACGTTGTCACCGGGTAAGTCTGATATGGTGCTTTTGCAGTCATCGGTTGAACTCTTCCTTTTTGGTTTCTTTTTGAGCTTATCAAGGGCTGGGTTTGTGGATTTGGGTGTCAACGATGGGGTTGAAGGTGGCTGGGATAGTTGTGCCAACTTCAGGCCGAAAGGTGTACTGGAACATGATCAGTCCAGTTTAGCGGTGATACCCACGAAGGTAGTGGGTGATGTCCCTGGGGAGAGTGTTTTGGCGGTGGAAGATTTGAATAATTTAGATATCGGTTTGGGTGGAGAGGATAGCTTATCAATCCCTCTGATGTCTATCACTTCCTTTGGGTTGCCTTTGTCAGCTGAGTTGAACTGTGGTAATGAGGCATTGGAGTGTGTGAGTACGTTGGATATTTCTAGGTGGGTGAAGAACAGACTTCCTGGTTTTAGTAAACTGGTGGGGCTTCCTCTGAGTTGACATGAGAAGTTATGTATTGCTTTGTTACAAAAGATTGAAAAGGAGACGGAGGAAGCCAAAGTGTTGAACAGGAAGGTTACAGTTCCTAGAAAAGCTGTCATTAATAAGGATAGAGGGATGAGAGAGCTAAGGAATTTGCAATCTTCGGTTAATTATGATGGTAGGTAGAGTGTTGGCTGTTGAGCTAATATAATAGTTGGGATTTTCATGTCTTTATGAATTTTAAAATTCTTTCTTGGAATGTTAGGGGTCTGAATGATTGTCGGAAACGTTCGATAGTGAAAAATTTATTGCGTGAGTGGAAGTGTGATGTAATCTGCCTTCAAGAGACTAAGCTTTCTGGCAGCTTGTGGAGTTGTCCTTATGTGGATTGGGTGGCTTTAGATGCTGTCTAGACAGCTGGCGGGGTTTTGATGATGTGGGATAGGAGGGTCTTAGAGAGGTTGGATTTTTTGCTGGGTTCCTTTTTTGTGTCTGTTCGGTGGAAAGGGGTGGGGGATGGCTTTACCTAGGTGTGTTCAGGGTTTATGGCCCAATTGACAATAATGCGAGGGGGCTAATGTGGGACGAGTTGGTTGGTATTCAGCAATACTGGAACATCCCTTGGTGTTGCATTGGGGATTTTAATATTGTTCGTTTTCCGAGTGAACGGTTGGGTAACTCCCGTCTTACTTCGGCTATGGACCTTTTTTCGAAGTTCATTGAGGACCTTAATTTGATTGATTTGCCTTTGGAGGGAGGGAGCTTTACCTGGTCTAGCGGCTCATATCATCCTTCGATGTCTAGGATAGACAGAGTTTTGGTGTCTCACGATTGGGAGGAGCAATATCCGGATGTGATCCAGTGGATTTTACCCTGCCCTGTTTCAGATCATTTCCCAATTCTTGTGGAGGTAGGGGGAATGGTGAGGGGGAAAAGTCCGTTTAGGTTTGAGAATATGTGGTAAAAGATGGATGGGTTCACTGATAGAGTTCATTCTTAGTGGAATCGACATTCTTTCTCTAGTACTCCTAGTTTTTTGTTTGCCAAAAAATTGAAGGCCTTGAAAGAAGATATCATTTAGTGGAACCGTTCGGAGTTTGGTCATGTCGGACGCAAAAAGTCTAAATTATTAGAGGCTTTGAAATTGCTAGATGCCAAGGAAGGGGAGATAATAATACTAAACGGACTTTGAAGCAGAGAATCTTCTCTCTTTGGAAGAAATCTCATGGAGACAGAAATCAAGAATGTTATGGATTAAGGAAGGAGATAATAATACTAAATTCTTCCATAAGGTGGCTAATTCCTATAGAAGGTTTAACCATTTAAGTATTTTGGAGGTGGACGGGGTGGTTTATGAGGAGGAGTCTGAGGTGGCTGTTCAGGTGGTACAATTTTATAAAAAATTGTATCAGGAGACAGAGGATTGGAGGCCTTTTGCAGAAAGTTTGGAGTTTGATCAGATAGACGTGTTGGAGAGGAGCTGGCTTGAAAGGAGGTTTGAGAAGGAGGAGATTCTTCTAGCTGTTAATGAGTTGGCTGGAGATAAAGCCCCAGGTCCAGATGGTTTCTCTATGGCCTTTTTTCACCATATTTGGAGAGTGGTGGAAAGAGATGTTCTAGCAGTTTTTGAGGAGTTCTATCTTTACAGTAAGTTTGAGAAATATTTGAACGCTACTTTCATAGCATTAATTCCTAAGAAGAATGATGCTTCCAATATTCGAGATTTTAGGCCTATTAGCTTGGTGGGGAGCTTGTACAAGATCCTGTCTAAGGTTTTGGCAAATCGTTTGAAGCTGGTTTTAGATTAACTGATCTCTGAGTCTCAGAATTGTTTTGTGGGAGGTAGATAGATTCTTGACGCAATTCTTATTGCTAATGAGTGTGTTGATAGTCGAGTGAAGAGTAAGACCCGAGGGGTTATTTGTAAGCTAGATATTGAAAAAGCTTATGATCACGTGAATTGGGAGGCTTTGCCAGATCTTTTGAAGAGGATGGGCTTTGGGGAGAAGTGGTGTAGATGGATCCGCACTTGTATTTCAACTGTCCAGTTCTCTATTTTGGTTAATGGGGCTCCAGCTGACCTTTTTAGGAGCACGAGGGGTCTGAAACAAGGGGACCCGCTATCTCCTATGTTGTTTCTGGTTATAATGGAGGTTTTAAGCAAGATGTTGAAAAGAATTGAAGGTGCTGGCTTGATCAGGGGTTTTAAGGCTGATGGTAGACGGGGTGAAGGGGAATGTGTCTCGCATTTTTTGTTTACGGATGATACTATTTTGTTTTGTGATGTGGAAGTGGAGCAGATCTTTCACATTCGGATGCTTCTCCTTTGTTTTCAGACTGTGACAGGTTTGAAGGTTTAATGTCCTGAAGAGTGAGATGATTCCAATAAGAGAGGTTAATAATGTGCATGCCTTGGCAGAGATTCTGGGTTGTAGGATTGGGACTTTGCCTATGACCTATCTAGGTATGCCGTTGGGGGCTTCCCATAAGTCTCCCTATATATGGAATCCTATCTTGGAGAAAATTAAGTGGAAGTTGGTTGGGTGGAAGAAGCTGTATTTGTCAAAAGGTGGAAGACTGACGTTGCTTAAGAGTACGCTAGCTAGTTTCCCTACTTATTATTTATCTCTTTTTACCATTCCATCGCATGTGGCTAATAAGATTGAGAAGATGCAAAGGGACTTCTTGTGGGGGCATTCGAAGGCTCATTTTGTGGGGTGGGATAAGGTGTGTGCTCCTAAGGCGAATGGTGGTTTGGGAGTAAGGAAAATAACTACTTTTAATAAAGCTTTACTAAGAAAATGGTTATGGCGGTTTGGGGTTGAGGAGACTCGTCTTTGAAGGAGGGTTGTAGCTTCGAAGTTTGGGGAAGAGTGGGGGGGTTGGTCTTCCAAGCTGGGTAGGGGTGTCTATGGGTGTGGTTTATGGAGAAGTATTCGAAAAGGTTGGGAGGTGTTTAGTAAATGCATACAGTTTGAGGTAGGGATGGGGGATAGAGAAGTTTTGAACAGATAGGTGGTGTGGGGACTTACCACACAATTTATCCTTCTCGATAGTGTATGGGATTGCTTCTAATAGAGAGGCATCTGTGGCCTCGTCTCTTGAAAGGTTGGGGATTGAGGCTTGGAGAAGCTAGAATGTTCGTTTACTTAGGGATCCAAATGATTGGGAGGTGGGTGAGGTGGATGAATTCCTTCGTACCTTGGGTTCTAATTTACCTTGATCTAAGCACGGAGACCGTATGAGGTGAGAGTTGTTGAAGAAGGGGGATTTTGACATCCGCTCTTTCTACAATAAGCTTCGTAGTCTCTTGCCTCATATCTTTCCTTGGAAAGGTATTTGGAAGGTTAAGGCTCCTCCGTGCGTCTCTTTCTTTGTTTGGATTGCAACTTGGGAGAAGATTCTTACAGGGGACATTCTGTGGGGTAGAGGATTTGATTTTGTTGACTAGTGCATTATGCGCCATTGTAATGGGGAGACGGTGAATCATTTGTTGCTCCATTGTGAAAAAGTTTATTAGCTGTGGAGCTTGGTTTTTAGATCTTTTGGGATCTCTTGGGTTTTGCCAAGATCGGTTGCAGATATGCTTTTTGGTTGGTAGAATTGGTTTGGAAAGCACTCTTCTAGCATTTGGAATTTAGCTCCTTTGTGCCTAATGTGGTGTATCTGGAGGGAGTGAAATTGGCGAACTTTTGAGGATACGGACAAATCCGATGACCAGTTGCTCGCTTTTTTTAGTGGTTCTCTTTTTGATTGATCTAAGGCTTAAGGACTCACCTCTAGTGATTCTCTCTCTTTGTTCCTTAATTCTCTGCTTTGTACTTAGTTCTTTGTTGGTTTTGTTGTTTTTTTTTTTTTGTTTGTTTTCTTCTCTGTACTCCTTGCTCTACCATATGTTTTTTCATGAGGTAGCTTTTTGAATATACATCTTTCTTATTTATCAAAAAAAAAAAAAAAAAGAAATTGAAATTTTACAAACCCTAAATCTCTAAACCTTCATGTAAATGCTTAAAAAGATGTTATATTTTTGTTGAACTGTGTTCTTTTGATTTTGGGTTAAAATATATGCACTTCTTTTGGGATGTAAAGAGCTTATTTCTAGATGGATGGTAGTACATTATGGACTTAGTATTTATTAATTACTTTGATGTTAATTTGAACTTTTGTATGATGTGTTTCAAGTATTTGATATTATTATTAACTTTCAAATTGTATGCTTAATTGGTATTTTGATGTTATGAGTTTGAATTAAATTTATAACAATATTAATAAGTTGTTTTTCTTTAAGCGGGTTAAATAGATTGAATTTGTGTCAACCCAACTTGCTTAAATCAAGCAGGTTGAAATGGGTGGTGTCACATCAACCCAACACGACCCGTTTATTAAATGTGTCAAGTGGGTTGTGTCGCGTCAACCTACTTCATTAATAGGTCGTATTAGGGTTAAAGGGTTATGACACAATTATTAAATGGGTCAGGTTCGAGTTAAGCTATTTAGCCGAATACCCCTCCCTCGACCCAATGCGCACACGACATGCTAACCCGAATTGACTCCAAACAACCTTTATTTAGGGATTTGTTGGCAATATCTATAAGTAGCATGTAACTTACTAGTTACTACGTTGCAAGATAAAAATTGGGTTTGCAAGTAGCTCTATACATAACTAGAAAAGTAGTATCTAGAAGACAAACCAACGTATGTGAAAGTAATCATGTGTTTTCTCTATTATGTTTCACACTTGAAAGTATTTGTTTTCTGATTTGGGGTTGATGGTGAATACTTCCTGAGGTGGAGAAAAGAGACATTCAACAATAAAATATTTATATTGGAGTTTTGAAGTAAAGACAAAAAATTTATTGAAAGAGAAATTTCTATTAGATTTGGAAAAGCATATATTCCACTAAGGGTTGAAGGATTTCTTTCATATCCATTATAAAAAAAATACGCACGTGTAACTATTTTTGCACCAGTAAAAAGAATTCCATTGAACCAAATAAATATAAAAAGGTTTTCCTAAATCTAAATGCTGGCTAAAACAAATGAATTTTGGTAGAAGAGTAATTTTAAATTAATGCTCTTAATTTGAACTAGTGGTCGAATTTCTTGCCAAGAATGAGGGAAAAAGAAACTAATGCTATTAATTTGCCTTATTATCAAAGAGTGCATTTAATTGAATGGTTTCCATTAATCCATTTTCCTTTGCATATGGATAATCCCCTTAATCCCATGAATGGGTTGCCTCTTGTTGTAATTTGTTTGAGCAAATGGTTGACAAAAAGAAACGGTGGTTTTCCATCAGGTGAAGGATATTACTCACTTTCCATTTGCAGAGAGAGAGCTTATGTTAATAAAGATTGCCGTGAATACTGCTGCTAGGAGGGATGTCCTCGATGTTGCCAGCATTTTCCGGGCAAAAGCTGTTGATGTGTCTGATCATACCATTACCCTTGAGGTAGGAATTCTTTCCAGTCTCTCAATTAGCGTTTTATTACTTTTTAGTATACTTCCTCAAGGATTCTAAGAGCAGTTTTGGGTACTGAATCACTTAAATGTCATTTCTTCCAATATAAAGAAAAAGGAACTACCCTATCTAATTGTTAATAATAATTTAAAACTGTGTATTATGGATGGGGTATGGAGCTTGCTCTAGAAACCCTTAATTTGTTAATTTGGACATGCATTACACTAACACTATTCAAAAGGTAAGAGGATAGAAGAACACAGCACAATCTGAAGACAGGTTACTCGAGTGTTGGAAAGGTGCCTTTGTAAAAGAATTTTAGCAGTGCTATGCTCCATATTTTATTTGGCAAACATAACTTTATATATGTCAACAGGCAAAAAGACACGGGCATGTCGGCCAGTGATCTGTGTGCTTGTTATTCTTCCCCTGGACATGCATGAAAGTAGTTTTATTTCCCTTCTTTTGGAGGGAATTGGTTCTGAAACAAAGATCCAATGAAAGTAGTTTTACCCAATCAAGATCAGTTATTCTATAAGAACACTGACCATGCAATAATGCTCTTACAAAAGCTTGAAAGTTCATCATGTGTGTTTTCTATTATGGGCTATTGTCATTGTCTATTGTTCTTAGTACTTTATCTCACCACCAATCACATTTTTCCTAATGTTGAGTGATAGTAGGACAAATTAGGGTTGTCTATGTTTAGTTGTGGCGGGTTTAGGGTAGGAAAGAAGAAGAATTAGAGGAAAGTTAAGGCTGTTTAGGGGCTGTGTGAACAGTACCGTGAACAGTAACCCTAGAAAGAAAGAAGAGAAAATAAAGAAAAGAGAGAGAAAGAAACAACAAAGGCCAACGTGCCTATTGCTCAAAACACTTGATTTTATTAATCAACTCATTCTATTTTTTGAATACATTAAGCACCCTATATATATAAATACTCTTACTTTTACTAGTAGTATTAGGATTACTAATAGTACAAGGACTACTATTTAACCCTAATAAATTAAACCAAAGCCCATACATAAAGACCCATAATTAAATAAGACTCATTAATAAAACCTATGGCCTATAACTATGGCCCATACCTAACCATTGAAAAATTACTAAAATGCCCTTGACTCAAGAATACCCAAATAAAATATAAAAACTTAATTAACTACCATGGACACTTATTCTTAGGCTTTGCCTTAGCCTTAGGCTTCCAAAGAGAATATCATTTCTTTAACCATGTTATGATTCCGCCATCATCGAGTGAAATGGTCTTGGAGAAATGAACCTTATAATATTGGGGAACAAATATTAGCATGAGAAACACCTCTGGTCTAACTCATCAATCTGCTGAAATTGAACAACACCTCAACATCATCTACAACCCTGGCTACACACATTCATCTTCTTTCTTTCTTTCTTCGTCTTCTTCTTTATTTATTTATTAATTTTTTTTAATATAAATTTTAAGTCAATAATAAAATAGAGACTTATGTCTATTTGTATAATACATCATGTGAACGCTGACAATTGATGAGGTTTGATGAAAGAAATGCAAAATTGTAGCAGTTATCAAAATGTCTAGGTTTTTTTCCCTGATTTCCAGGAGCTCCACATTCAGTCACGTGTTCTGGATAGCTCGCGCTGGCTGTCTGTCTTCACTAGTTCCCCTTTTCTCTTTCTTAATATCTTACTGACACTAAGCCATTGTATGTGCTCCAGCTTACAGGTGATTTAAACAAGATGGTTGCACTACAGAGGTTACTAGAGCCATATGGAATTTGTGAGGTATTCTTGACTCTTGGTTCTTATAGCTAAATTTGTTAGTTTGCATATGGATTTCCTGTATTTTTTTTGAAGAGCTGAAACTTGGAGTTGCCATATGAAATTAATTGGAAGTCTTTGTTTTGAGTAACTTGCTTAGACATTTCACATACTGCTGATATGATTGGTTAAAATTGTGTTACCCAAGTCGAATTTTCTTGTGTAGACTATGTCTTACTAGGGATTTTGGAAAATTCCATAAAAAATGTATTAAGCAGGTTGAAATATCTGGCATAAATTTGTTATGGAAAGAGGTTTGAAAAATTAGGTAGATATGAAATTTGGAATCCATGAAAATCAGATAGTTTAACAAAACCTACTCGAGTTCAATGGTTCACAAAATCCACTGGGTTTGATTGGCTCATCTGCTTGAACTATATGATTAAAGACGTGGACCTCACTTTGATAATTTGCATAGCTTTGTTTGTTCTGTGAGAGGATCTTTGGGGGAATGGGACTTTGTCATTTGTGGAGAGGCCGACTACCTCAAATTAGTTAGATAATTATTCATACAACTTTTTCTCTTTTTGATCAGTATGGGTGGGATTCGTAGTGTTTTCATTGAATCTAAGCTTTTTCAATTGATGGTTGAGGAAGGAGGAAATTTTTTCTCCTTACGTATTTTTGAACGGGGCAAACACTTCATGAAGTTAGTATTCATGGGCAACAATGCAGTGTTATGGCTGATGAATAATATAGAACACACTCTGGTTGGAGTCAATCCCAAACAGTTTTTAACGCTCAGGGAAGGAGATACCACTTACACTTTGTAGTGGGGATCAAACTCTTTTGGTCAGTTCCTTTTAGTGTTTGAACTCAAAGTTGGCGGGCATTGAAGGTTTGTCATAATCCTTGGAGGCAAAGCACAAAATGGTTGAAAGGTTTTTGGGCTTGAATTGAGGAAGATGTTGGAACTTAACCAATATGCTTTAGGTGGTTTAGGCCAGGAAAAATTTGTTTCAACACCACAGAGGAGAATTTTAGGGTTTTATCCCTCTTAGTCTTTTGTCGAGACCTGAAGGGTCAGGTGCAGTCAAGGGTTGTGATTTGGTCACACCATCTTACAACCAAGGATAAAGGGAAGAATCTGATTCAGGAGGAGTAGGTGGAGAAGCAACAAAATCGGTCAAGGGAGTTGTTAACAATGAATCCGAAACTTACAAGTGCTAAGGTGGGGGATATTTTGGTGAGCAAGCTTGGTACGACAGTGGTGTGAGAAGGGGAAAGGAGGGAGTAGTGCATTAATGTGGATGCTAATTTAGGAGAGAAAATCCAGGTAGAAAATAGGAAACAATTCCCATTATGTTTTAGTTTGAATTCAAAAACAAATGAAAATGGGAAGGGAGTGATATTAGGAGATCATGTTGGATGGGGAGTGGATTAATTGTGGAGGTTGTTGAGAAAGGAAAGAGGCAAGTTTCTTGGGATAGAACTAAGCCCTCGTTTGGGAGGAGGGAATAGAATGGAATGGAAAAGAATGAAAATAATAATTTTCTAAAATTCTCCCCTTCCCTTGTTTGAGAATTTAAGTGGGAGGGAATGTAATAGGTAGGAAGGAACACTCATTCCTTTCTATTCCCTTAAAAACTCAAATTTTCATCCTCCCAAAAAATTTGGAGGAATCGGAGGGAATGAAATTAGATTTAATGAATTTTTTACTAAAACTCCCAAAATACCCCTAAATATCTAGCCTTTTAATTTAAAATAAGGGTCTAATAATAATATTGTCATAAAATGATTCTATTCCTTTGCCTCCATGTTACTTCCAAACAAAATTACTTATGTTCCATTTATTTCCACTCCTTCATTTTAGAACATCCAAACAAGGTCACTTAATTCCATTCCGCTTATTGCTTTTCCGTTTATTTCCTTTACTTAAATACATTTCATTCCTTTATAATTATTCGTTTCTATTCCATTTCATTCCCTTATAAACTCCCAAATGAAGCCTAAAGGTGGAGTAAAAAACTTTAAGTGGGTAGCACGGGCCTTTTCAAAACATGGTAAGTGTAAGTTGGGTTTGGGCCCTAGCTAGTCGATAGCCCAACAGACATTCAGTAGTTCTAGTTTAGGGCCAAGTCCCTCAAGCCCAAGCACTTTTGAGCCAAATGAATGCTCCAAAGACTTTGTAGGGCCATGTTCCTTTGCCCCTCGTGTCGAGAAGGCTGGAGAGAGCCCTTTGGTGCCTCCGATGAGTATTGTTTTGCGGTATAGGTGGTGCGTTGTCTCGTGACGCCTCAGAAGGCTTGGGTTGAGGCCGAGAAGGCTAGAGAGAGTCTCTCGGTGCCTCTGATGAGCAAAATTTCGCCGATATAGGTGATGCGATGCTCTGTGACGTCTCAAGAGGCCTATGGTGAGGCTGAGAAGGCTGGAGAGAGCCTTTCGGTGTCTTCAATGAGTGCTGTGTTGCCGGCACAAGTGGTGCTCTGTCTTGCTAAGCCTTGAAAAGTTCGTAGTGACGCCGAGGAGGATGAAAAGAGTCCTTTGGTGTCTCTGATGAGTATAGATTTGCTGGAATAGGTGACACACTGTCTCGCGAAGCCTTAGAAGTTGGTAGAAAGTGTCATTTGTGATGGAATCTGCGCTTTTGGCTTCAAGTTGATGAATGGAGGGTCGGTTTTGATAGCTCAATGGTCGTCGAACCTCATTCCTTTGGCGCGAATGGTTAGCCTTTCTTTCTCCAATCTTCTTTTGGGGTTGTTGAGAGCTGGTCCTATGGGCTTGGGAGATATGGGTTGTGGGTGGGGGGGGGGGGGGGGGGAATGTAGTGTTTCATGTTGATTCTCTTAGCCTACCTAGGGAGTTCTTTTCTGCGGAAGATGCAATTGTTCTCTCAGTAGGTTTTGGTGAGAGCGAAGAATTTTCAGATTGTGCTCCTCTAAAGATTGTTGCTCTGAATGGGTTGACTACTTCGGTAGAACAGGAGGTGGTCACTGAGGTTTTGAGTCTTGAGGCTAAGTTGAATATTTCTGGATGGATGAAACATAGAATTCCCGGGTTCAGTAAATTGGTTGGGCTTTCTATGAGCCGTCATGAGAAGTTATGCATCGCTCTTTTACAAAGACTGGAATTTGAGATGGAGGCAGCCAATGTGTTACATAGGGAAGTCATTGGTGGTTGAAAAGTTGTTAAATCTAAGAACAAGGGAAGAAGAGAGCTGAGAAATTTGGTCTCTTTAGTGAATTATGATGGGAGATAGAATGTTGAATTGGTGCTTGTGGCAGTAGTCGGGAGATTTTTGTTGTTATGAAGCTAAAAATGATTTCACTGAATGTAAGAGGTTTAAATGATTCTCAGAGACGTCTGGTAGTGAAAAATTTGTTATGGGAGTGGAAGTGTGATGTAGTTTGTTTATAGGAGACAAGGATTGCTAGGATGGATAGACAGATGGCTTGTAGTTTGTGGAGTTGCCTGTATGTGGATTGGGTTGCTTTAGAGGCGGATCAGACTATTGGTGGGGTATTGATTATGTGGGATAAGAGGGTTTTGGAAAAGATGGGGGCTATGGTTGGTACTTTCTCAGTATTAGTTAAATGGCAAGTGGTGGTGGATGGTTTTATATGGGCATGCTCAGTGGTTTATGGCCCCAATGATAACAACGAGAGGGGATACATGTGGGATGAGTTGGTCGGTATTCAGCAATACTAGAGGATATCGTGGTGTTGTTTTGGGGATTTTAATATTGTATGGTTTCCAAGTCAACATTTGGGTGGGACACGTTTGACTTTGGCTATGGAGCGATTCTCTGAATTTATTGAGGATCTTAATTTGATTGACTTGCCACTGGAAGGTGGTAGCTATACTTGGTCTGGTGGTACAGATCAACCATTGATATCTAGAATTGATAGAGCTTTGATTATGCATGATTGGGAGGAACACTACCTAGATGTTATTAAAAGGATTTTACCTTATCCCATTTAAGATCACAGTCCAATTCTTTTGGAGGTGGGGGAAATGGCGAGGGGAAGATTCCTTTTAGGTTTGAGAGCATGTGGTTGAAGATAGATGGGTTTGTAGATAGAGTTCAATCTTGGTGGAATTGGCATTCATTTGTAGGTACGCCTAGTTTTGTGCTCGCCAAAAATTGAAGGCCTTGAAAGAGGACATAACTCAGTGGAATTGTAAAGAGTTTGGTAATGTAGATCGTCATAAGAAACAATTGCTGGAGGAGTTGAAAAATTTAGATGCTAAGGAAGGGGAGCTTGGGAGCTTGGACTCATTGATGGGAAGAAATGTTATAGGGTAAATTTGAGGTCCAAGGTGAAACATCATCTTTCTTTTGAAGAAATTTCTTGAAGACAAAAATCTAGGATGTTATGTATTAAGGAAGGAGATAATAGCACCAAGTTCTTCCACAAGATGACAAACTCCCATAGATGGTATAATCATTTGAGAATCTTGGAGGTGGATGGGGTGGTTTTTGAGTAGGAATCTGAGGTAACTGCTCAGTTAGTACAATTTTATAAAACTTTGTATCAGGAGCTAGAGGGGCGGAGGTCTTTTGTGGAGGGTTTGGAGTTTGATTGTATTGGGGATATGGAGAGAGTTTGGCTTGAAAGGAAGTTAGAGAGAGAGGAAATTTTTCAGGTTGTAAGAGCTTGGAAGGGGACAAAGCTCTAGGTCCAGATGGTTTTACTATGGCTTTTTATAATCATTGTTGGAGAGTAGGGGAGAAAGATGTCTTAGCAGTCTTTGAAGAGTTTTTTCAACATTGTAAGTTTGAAAAATCTCTTAATGCTACTTTCATTGCATTAATTCCAAAAAAGAATGATGCCTTTAATATTTGAGATTTTCGACCTATTAACTTGGTGGAGTGTATATAAAATCTCGGCTAAGGTTTTGGCAAATTATTTGAGAGTGGTTTTAGATTAGTTGATCTTTGAGACTTAGAATAGCTTTGTGAGTGGGAGACAAATCCTTGATTAGGTTCTTATTGCGAACAAATGTGTTGATAGTCGAGTGAAGAGTAGGGTTCCGAGGGTCATATGATCATGTGAATTGGAAGGCTCTCTTGGATTTGTTTTGTTGAAGAGAATGGGCTTTGGGGAGAAGTGGTGTAAGTGGATTCACACTTGTATATCTACAGTTCAGTTTTCTGTTTTGATTAATGTGTTTTCAGCTGATTTTTTTGGTAGCTCAGGGGGATTGAGACAAGGGGATCCGCTATCTCCTATGCTGTTTTTGATTGTGATGAAGGTTTTCAGTAGGATGTTGAGAATAGTGGAGGGTGCTGGCTTACTCCGTGGTTTTAAAGTTGAGTGTATGAGGGGTGGTGGAGAATGTGTTTCACATCTATTGTTTGCAGATGATACTATTCTATTTTGTGATGCAGATTGTTACTCTTCATATTCGATTGTTACTCTATTTTCAGATTGTTACAGGTTTGAAGGTCAATATGCTGAAAAGTGAAATGGTTCCAATAGGGGAGGTAGATGATGTGCATGCCTTGGCTGTAATTTTGGACTGCAGGGTTGGAATTTTGCCTATGTCTTATCTAGGCATGTCGTTGGGGGCCTCTCATAAATCTCCTGCAATATGGAATCCTATTTTGGAAAAAATCGAGTGGAATTTGGCTAGGTGGAAGAAGTTGTATTTGTCTAAGGGGGGTAAATTGATGCTGCTCAAGAGTACGTTATCTAGTCTTCCTACATATTTTTTATCACTCTTCACCATTCCTACTTATGTGGCTAATAGAATTGAAAAGTTGCAAATGGACTTTTTGTGGGGGTGATGACAAGACTCATTTGGTAGGATGGGATAAAGTCTGTGTGCCTATGGCCAATGGTGGTTTAGGTATAGGGAAACTTACTACTTTCAATAAGGCCTTATTGGGGAAATGGTTGTGGCTAGGGGTGTCCAGTCTAGCGACCCGCCCAACCCGTTCGACCCACCGCCACCCGATTTGACGACTCCGGCGGTTGGACGTGGTTTCTAACTTTGCTAACCTGACACCCAGCGGGTTGGTTATCGGTTTTTCAGTTCAAAACCCGTGAAACCCGACCTGAACCAAAGTCCATTCAATATTCGGCCATTTTTCTAGATTCTAGTCATTTTTTTTTTAAAGATTCCGGCCACTTTTTTTCCAGATTTCGGCCCCTTTTTCTAGATTTCGGCCCCTTTTTCACTTAAAATTCGTCGATTTCTGGCACAATAAACACCGAATCTAGCCGAACCAGTGATTTCTCATCACAATTTGGTAGAAATCTCGCCGGACCTGACGGGATCTCACTAGATATTGGATGGATTTGGCAAGATCTCGCCAGATCTAGTGAGATCTTGCTACGTTTCGAAGGATTCCGGTGAGATCGGTTTCCCCAAAACCGACCACCACTCGCCGGCGACCCGAATTGACGAATCTGTTACTGTTACGGGTCGGTTGCGGGTTGGGCAAAAATCCGACCCGCCCAACCCATGGACAGCCCTAGTTGTGGCTGTTTAAGAACGAGGAGAATTGGCTATGGCAAAGGGTGACAACTTCAAAGTTTGGGGAAGAGTGGGGGGATGGACTTCTAAACTAGGTAGAGGAATTCATGAGTGTGGTTTGTGGAGAGGTATTCATATGGGTTGGGAGGATTTTAGCAAAAATACTCAGTTTGTTGTTGGGATGGAGAATAGAGTGAGATTTTGGCAGGATGGGTAGTATGGGGATCAACCTTTCCAATTGGCTTTCCCGAGGCTGTATGGTATTGTTATTGACAGGGGGCATCTATGGAAGCTTCTTTGACAAGGCTGGGGTGGGGGAGAGAAGTTGGGATGTTCGTTTCATTCAGGAATTTAATGATTGGGAGATGGATGTATGGCTGAACTTTCTTCGTATCTTGGGAGCCAATATTCCTTCAATGGACGTTGGAGATCGAATGAGATGGAAGTTGAAGCCTAATGGGGATTTTGACATCCAGTCGTATTATAACAAGTTGTGAGATTCTCTCTCAGTTGTCTTTTCTTGAAAAGGTATATGGAGAGTTAAGGTCCCTTGATGTGTTTCTTTTTTCGTTTGGTCTGTAGTGTGGAATAAGATCCTAACGGGTGATAACTTGAGATTGAGGGGCTTGGATTTTGTGGATTGGTGCATTATGTGTCGTCGCTATGGGGAGACAGTGGATCACTTACTTCTTCATTGTGAGATTGCTCATCGGTTGTGGAGCTTTGTTTTTACAACTTTTGGATTGTTATTGGTCATACCTAGATCAATTCCAGATTTGCTTTTTGGCTGGTGGAATTGGTTGGGAAAACATTTGTCCTAGATCTGGAATTTAGTTCCGTCGTGCCTACTATGGTGTCTTTGGAAGGAGTGGAATCGGCGGACTTTTGAGGATTTGGATAGTTTCGGTGATCAGATGCTTGCTTCTTTTAGTGGAACTCTGTTTGATTGGTCTCGAGTTTGGGTATCACGACTAGTGATTTTCTCCCTTATTTTCTTAGCCTTCTTCTCTTTTGTAATTAATCTGTTGTTTGGTTCTCTTTTATGTCTTTTCTCCTTTTTACTTTTTCGTTGTTGTAATTTTTGGGTTTGTTCTGTGCTTTTCATGCATAGAGTAGCCTTTCGTATATATATATTTTTCTTATCAACCAAAAAAAAAAAAAAAAGACTCAAACCTCTGTTCCAGGTAATTGGCTAAGGTTAGCGTCAGTCTGGGTTTAGTAACTATGATTAGAGACATTCTAATTCTCATTAGTAATTTAAAATGTAAATCAGCCAATTAGAAGTTGGTCAAAATGTTCTTTGACTGTTGTTACTAACTTAAGTCTTTTTTTTTTTTTTTTTTTTTGAGAAACAAAGGGTTTTAACACAAAGACACACCACAACTTCACTCAAAAGTCATGTTAACTTTTAAAGGATGTAACTTTAGTTTATAGTTGGTGAAATCTATGAACTATACCATATATTATATGTATATAACTCTACAAAAGTACTCTGAAAACATACACAATTTCTATAATTAAATTTATCCACTTGACTTAACTTTTATTGATATTATTAATATTTATTTTGTAAAGGTTATATACGACAATGTCCATGAAATTACAAAAATTAATATCAGGTTTTGCTATTTATATAAACTTCACATTTTCACATTTTTTATTATAATTTTCAATTCTTTTATCTGCCACGTTTTTCCTATAATTTGAGTTATTAGATCTTATTGCCATTTATAATACGTATATTTATATTACATTTAAACTAAAAAAAAAGATTAAATCATTTTAAATGATAATAATATGAGACCATAAATACTTTTTGTTATTTTGATACATATACTTTTTGGCTAAGTAAGTGAATGAATTAATATATGAAAATATCATCGTTTTCAATAACTTATTATATATTTTACTTGAAAACACAACTAAATATGGAAAAGAAGCTAAATATATTAATTGTTTTCATTAATCTGTTTTTTTTTTTTTTTATTTTATAACATCTTATAAAATTATATTAAGATACAAAAGTATGCTATTAAATTGGAATAAAATCAAAGAAATAAGTTGGCATTGATAGTCATTTTCTCTTTCGTATTTGCACCTGTACATACGTTTATTTTTATTTTTTTCATTTATGTTTTTTATGCCATATTTTTAAATTCGTACATTTGGTACTATACATATTCTATCCTTCATATTTCTAACTATGATTTAGTTGAACAGTTGTGGGCACGAAAGTTTTAACTAATTATTTAGATGTGTATAAAGAAAGTTTTTTTTTTTTTTTTTTTTTTTAAAAATTTTTTTAAAAAAGAAATTTATTATTAATATTATGTTTTTTTTTTTTATAAATTTAAGTGTATACATAAGAATTAAGAACAAAATCTTTAGAATGTAAATATCTTGCAATAGCAATTCTATTCCTTTTTCAGTTATTATAAAGAAGGCAATCCTTGTCCCATTGCAATGGCCCAAGTACAGCTAAAATGAAGAATCCCAAAAGAACATTAAAACCAGTTTGAGAAGAAACTAAAGAAGAGATTGAGGAATTTGTGTAGAAAAAAAGAAAGAAAAAGAAATAATAAAAGACTATAGCTAAATAAAAGTTTTGTTTTTTGCCAAAAGTCTTGTAGTTCAACTAGTTGGCACTTTCTGGTGTTTCTGATGGAGACATTTTAGGGATCATATCCCTCTTCCTTGTTGTAACTATCAAATAATTTTTTTTTTTTTTAAATTTTTTTGATTAACACAAAAGAAAACCATAAAGTCAAAATTGTTGTGAGAAAAAGAATAAAGAGTTTGAAGGATTTGCAGATTAAAATAAATGGAAGTAATAAAAATAAGAATGTAAAGTAATGAAGATGCTAATAAAAGGGAAAAAGTAATAACCAAATGTCAAATGGAAAGATAATAAATGAGAGATTGAGATATTTGAGGAAAAAAAGTATGAAATGATAAAAGTTGGAGTAATAAAAGAGCAGCTAAATAAGTGAAAGAAAAGATAATTAATACGAGTAATGCAGGAGCATGTAAATAAGGAAAGAAAAAGATGGTATACAATTTATATTGTAGATAAAAGGGGAAAAGAAACAAAAAGGATAACTAAATGTCAAAACAATTATGCCTATGTTTTTATATTTAATTTCCCTCTCTCTCTCTTTGGTCACAAGTTAATTTCCTCTTTCTTGAAGGTGGCACGGACAGGGAGGGTGGCATTGGCGCGAGAGTCGGGTGTAGATTCCACATACCTCCGTGGCTATCCTCTTCCATTGTAATGCTCGAGTTGCTGAGTTATATAATATAATGGTGAAGCATCGTAAGCAAGTTTATCTTCTGTTGCCTTTAAATGGATTACTCTTTTCTTGCTGGCCTTTTATCTTTTAATTATAATTAGAGAGTAAAGGAAAAGATGCGAATTTGGCTTCTCCAGTGTTTAGGTATCTTTGGAGAGCAATCAACAGATAAATATGGTGCTTGTCGTAACTTAATATTTCCCGGGTGTTTTACGAAACTAAACATATGTATTGTGATAAGAATGAAATGAGTAGATGTTCTTTTACCTCAAAGAGCTATCTTTTTATTTATTTCGTAATGTTTGTCTTTTTATCATTGAAGGCTTCAACCTTCCCCTGGTAGCCATATTATTATATTATACAAATTTAGGCTTAAGGCAACTGAACTGAATTAATTTCTTTTTTGGTGTTTGATCCATTCTGGCATTGATTTGTTTGTAGATTCCATTCAGAAGTGTTTTCTAAGACATTTGCATTTTCTCTTGCTGTGATCTCCACCCACTTATGGGATTCACACAATGTGAGAGATGTTGCATGTAGCTGATTAGAGAGGCAGTAGTCGTGGTTTGAGAGGTCAATGGTCAATAATTGATTCTCCCTCAAACAAACGGTTGTATCAAAATCAACGGCACACTGTGGTTCCTCTAATGGAAGTTAAGAAGGCATGTGCACAGCCCGAAGTAATGCTCAAATCCCTTTGTCTTTCAACTAGTGGGAGTGCTGCTTTGTCCATTTATTTGGCGTATTTATTTGGCCTATTACTAACAAATTTGTTATTTTAAAATTTGTTTTGAAATTGTGGTGAAAATATTGTGTCCCTAGCATTATTCAATCAGCTTTTTGTCATTCAACTTACTACATGTCCCGCTCAAAAGTGGGTTTTGTTCTTCACAAATTCCTTGGGGAAATGAGTATTACAAAGTAAAAATAATACATATAGAATACAACATTGTGTTGGGTTCCAAATAATATTATCAACAATATTAGCAATTCAAAATAATAATCACACACAAAAACACATATTTACGTGGAAAATTCTTTATCCTTGAAGGAAAAAATCACGGGACAAATTTTGAATAATTTCACTATTATCAAATTAATTACAATAATTCTTGTGTATGTCTTATGACTAAAAAAAAATCTCTCTTATTTTTTTTTTCTTACACACTAATTATTTCTCTCAAAGGTGGCAAAACAATACTCTCATTTTTATTTTCTTCTCCACACACAACTATCTCTTAACTGTTCTCTTTTCTCAAAACAGCTCACTCTTGGTAGCTCTCTCTTTTTTCTTGTGCGGCTTCCTCTTTCTTTGCTCTTGTGCACTCTCTGTGTCTATTCGAAGGCGGTAGCCCCTTACTCTCTCTTTTCTCTTGTGTTCCTCGCAAATGAAAATCCCTTTTATTCTCTATTTGTTTCACGTTCTATTTTTCCTCTTCCCAAAAGGAGGACCCTTGGGCCAAAGCCAAAGCCGAAGTCATCAAATTCTTTGTATTTTTGTCTATTTATAAGATTCTTTTTCTAGTTCCTCTTGAATTAAGAATTCGTTACTTTTTTTTAATAAAGAATAGATTTTTCTTCTACCACAAGGAATAGTCTTTCCTCTCATACCAAGGAATAAACTTTCTTTCATCACTAAAGAATAGTCTTTCCTTCCATACCAAAGAAACTCAAATGAATTTTTCTTTTTTTAACTTGGAAATCTAATTTACTTTTTAAATCACAATTGGAATCTGAGGCAATTTCTCAATGGATTGGCCATACATTAATATGGAAGCTGATTTCACAGATACTCTTTTTCCTAAAACAAGTAGTGCTATTTGGTCGGTGACGACTTGAATGCTGTAATGGACATTGACAAAAACAAATAAAATACATAGCTAGATACAAACTCTGAATGAAATCACAGATATTTATTTCAAATGTTTCAATCATGATTCATACAAGGGTATTTCAATTAGAGCACTGTTGAATGTCTCATTCATGATTCATCGTAAAGCCTAAAGCACATTTCACCTTTGTCACGGAATGTCGCATTAACACAATACACCTTTGTCATGTAATGTCACATTAGGCAACACTCATTGGGAGGCTACCCGAATGACCTGCTTACCAACATTTTTTCCAGAAAAGAGCCCAGCAAGGGCAGCTGGAGCACTTTCCAAACCTTCGTTCATGTCTTCAATGTAAAAAATTTTACCTTGCTTGTAATAACTGATAACATGTTCCATGAAGCGTGGGTATAGGTGCAAGTAATTGTGCTGCAGGAATCCCTGCATTTTGATGGACTTTATAATGAGGCTATACAGGTTGTGAATCCCTTGTGGCTTAGAGAGGCTCTGCTGGGACACTGCCCCACAAACTGCAATTCGGCCATTAATCCTCATGTTTAGAAGTGCTGCATCAAGCATCTCTCCACCCACATTATCAAAGTAGATGTCAATGCCTAGTGGAAAGTACCTATTAGATTAGTCAGCCAGAGAAAAGAGAGAAAATTGTAACCATATTATTTCAATGAGAAAAAGAAAAAAGAAAAAAAAAAAAAGAAAAAAGAAAAGAAAAGATGACATATAGAACGGAAAAAAACTAATAATTAACCTTTTCAATGTTGCATCAAGGTCTAGTTCTTCCTTGTAGTTAAAGCTTCATCGAATCCAAGCTTATTCTTGAGAAGGTCAACCTAAAATGGCTCATTTACGTTATTTTGTTTATTGGAGTTGATTAATCATATAGTGAAGAGTCTATCTCATCTACAGAAAAGCCTAATAAAACATATTTGTTTAAAATGTTTTTACTAAAAGAAAGGAAAAGAAAAGAAACTTACTTTTTGGCTTGTGCCAGCACTTCCAACTACATGGCAACCATGCAACTTCGCAAGTTGGCCAACAAGCTGACCAACGGCTCCAGAAGCTGCAGAGACAAGGACATATTCCCCTTTCTTAGGGGAGCAGATCTCAAAGAATCCTACATAAGCAGTAAAACCTGGCATGCCTGTATCCAATAAAAAATCTTCTTAGTACTACTTTAGATGACTAAAGCACAATCTTACTATGAAATAATTTATCTCCATATTTTGAAGAACAGAAAATCTTATTACACAATCACTATTGCACGCTCCGTACACACTCCCTTTGAAATTGGGTTTTTAAAACATGATTTTAGTTAAAATTTAAATTATGATTTCACAATTTTCATTGAAATCATGTTTTAAAAAACATGATTTTCAATCCGTGTGGTAGTGTGTACAATGAGTGTGTAATAAGGAGTGTGTGATAATCGTTACTCTTTGAAGAATTTTAAATTTTTATTTCCAAAAAGGAATATAGAGCCTTTTTATTTACAAAGAACAGAGTTTATACACAATAATTTTGAGAATCCTCTATCAACTAATTGTCGTGGCTTTTCACAGCATCAACAAGTAAGCAAGTAACTTCTTCTTTTTTGAGCAGAGGTTTTTTGGTCCATGTTAGAGTTATAGTTAAATGATTAAATTTTTCCTTTCCCATAAGCTTAAGATTTTAAGATCATTAGTAATATATCATGGTATTAGAGAAATTTTTTGAGTTTGAACTTGTCTACTCTCTATTCCTCCATTTCAATAAAATATTTTAGTGTTATGCTCCACTAATTTGGAGGGAATCTGGTCCAGCATGTGAGGATCAGTGTTAGAATTATGATTACTATAACTCCTAATCAAGCCAAAGGGTTGACATGAAGCCTCACTGCAACATCTTTTGTTGGGAATTTAGACCCCTTAAACACACACAGATTGCGTAGCCTAGATTAATTAGCCAAGTTGTTACTTAGTCAAATTAAGCAATTCTAGGTTAAAACAATCCAAACAATCATATCAAGATATAAAGCAGCGGAAAATAAATAACACAAGATATGATCACCCAGGAAACCACACGGTAAAAACCTGGGGAGGATTTGACCCACCGATCCTCAAGGCTAACCTGAATTCACTATGAAAGAATTGAAGTTCGTACAAAAGGACTACAAGCTCCCCGCTCGACTTCCTAATGCTACCCACCAGTAGAACTTCCTGACACGACCACGCGCAGGCTCCGAATCCACGGACTACTTCTTTCTTGAATTCCTTTGGCTAGGGTTTTGTTTATATACCTAGGGTAAAAACATAAAACCCTAAACGTTTAATGAAGTAGGGCTGAGTTGGAAATTCTGCAGAAATTCAACCTGTGCGATTTTCGATCGATCGAGTCTATTCTTCGATCGATCGAGCCAGGCCGAGAGTCCCAAGTACTTCTGCAGCCACTCGATTCCAACTTTACAATATTAAACCAACTTTGAGCAAGTCTAAATAAGACTAAATACAATGTTTTGATCATGGTTTGCCAACATTACAAATTAGAGTTCTAAATACATAAAATCCTAAGACCTTAGAACCTAACATCTTTCTTTGGGCAGAACAAAATTTGGAGAGAACCATCAAATATAAACTGTGTAAGAAAAGCATACTGAAGAAAACACTTGCTAAGAAGTTTGAATCAAATAGAAAATCAATGTAGTATCTTCTATTGCAAAATAGAAAATGTGAATTTGAAGCTGCACTGGTTGTTAGAAGTGGTCCAATGATGCCAGCCCTCTCTGGAAATTGATTTTATCCATTTTATAAAAGCAAACATCATCACAATCATATGATAAAGGTTATGTACAGCAAATGAATTATTATTATTATTAATTTAAAACAGCTAGATCAGTCTGACTGTTGAAGTGTGCATGATAAGAGCTGTCCTGTTGATATGAAGAATGAAGATCTTTGGCCAAATTATCTAGGTCCTTTAGGACTCACATTAATAGGCAGAGCCATAGTTAATTTGAACAATTTTGTTTAGGGCCTAAGACATAACCATGTTGAAAGTTTCTCTACTTGTTTAACTACTCAGTCAACATAAGTAAAGGTGCCATAATGAGTCATTGTGTCAATAAAGGAAAAGAATTCACAAATTGAGCAAGAACCATAGACACGGCACACAGAACTAGCGCTTCACTAACATATTCAGAAAAGACAGATTGTGTGTCGTGTTTTATCAAATGAACAATCAATTTAACATGCCCCTAATTAGAATAAAAAAAAATACTATACCTTTTGCAATTATGCATTTGTCATAATATGAGCCAACCAGTTCCCTAGAATAAGTAACTCAAATGACTTGACAAAATGGTTAATGTTGAAAACTATTTAAAATAATAAAAAAGAACACAAAATATATTACTTCAGAAAGATAAGACCATACTCCCTTTTAACGAGCAGCTAAAGTGTTTTGGTGTACTATCAACATCAGTGATCAGACTACAAAAATCTAATTACAATCATAAAGAGTTTACAGGAAGATAATATTGAACTTGGACAATGAGAAGCAGATAGGTCCTTGAAATCCTGACCATCAATACTAAATTGAAACGTTCCATGGTTTGATTTCAAAAGATTTTCATAAAGGAAAAGGCAAAGAATGAAGTTATATGATGGGCAATGGCAGATGTCATCTACTAATTTATTTTAATTTTTCAATCCTTTCCCAATCCAGCATTAACCACCCTATATAAGTTTTATCCTAAAACGGCATTTAGGATCATAACATATAGCAAGAAAAACCATTATGATTATCATCTGTTGCATGAAACTTCTAGGCATAGTAAGCAAGAAAGCATAACTGAGACTAAGAAATCATTGTCAAAACAATTGGAAAATATTTAAATGTTTCTTGTGTGCTTAGGCGAAAGAGAAGCAATATCAAATGTAGAAAGTTATTATACCGAGAAGGCCAACATGGTATGAAAGAGGAATATTATCTTGCTGAATTTTCCTAAACTGCTGTGGTCTGCAAATTAAGCTGTATTCTTCCCACCCAGTAAGTCCAGAAAATAAATCACCAGGCTTGAAATCTGAATTCTCGGAATCTATAACTTTGTATACGCCAAATCCTTCCAAGGCCTTCATCAAAACACAGCATTGTTGAGAAATTGTAGAAAATGACTTTTATAAAGAAATAATTTTCATGTTAAGTCAAATACTCGAAACAAGAGAGACTATATGGAAGCTCAAGCTCCCATATTCTTTCATGCTATTATAAGGACAAGTACAAGAAAAAATGATCAATAGTTTTTTTTTTTTTTTTATATAAGGAAGTGGTGTTTCAACATTTAACTGGATTACTAGTGTGTAGCTCCGTGCATATGCACGTGTATAATTAAAAACAATCACAATTATATGATTATAATTATATATATATATATATGTATGTATATTTTTAAAAGAGTTTTAAATTATACATGGTATTAGTTTACAATTTTTTTAAACTATACATTTCTAAAATATGTAATGGTTTCTCATTATATATATATGATTTAGAATTTAATTGGTTTTAGACTCTTTGGTTTTTGCACCTAATAATTCACTTGCCATAAAAATTAAAAACTTATATAAACACATGACAGAAAATTAGAATCAAATTAAAATCTAATTTAGAATCTAATTAGATTTGGATTCTTCGATTTTTATACTCAATAATTCACATGATACAAAATTAAAAAATTAAATGGGATACATGATGCAAAATTGAGAATCCAATTAAAATCTAATTAGATTTTCTCCAAGTTTTGGCTATTAATATATGGACAAAGTTTAATTATAAAATTGGTTAGACTACAACCTTACTCAATATCTTTATCTTTATCTTTTTATTTGAGGTGCATTTTGACGAATTCACCATTAAATTACATTTTCTTCTTATATCCTCCATATTTGCAACATTTCTAGAAAATTAAAAATTAATAGTTATGTCATCAATAATTTTTTTTATTGCAAATTTTTATAGTTTAAAATTATGCACAATATATAACTTATAGATCATATAGTAAATAATATCCGATTGATATAAAATTTGACTAATAAAAAACATGCAATTCAACGGTAAGATTTTTAAAATATGCAGTAATATTTATTTTATTAAGTAATATTATAGTCTTAGGTTAAAATCAGTTTTGTAGCTAAACTTTGTCCATTCACTCCCTACTCGTGAGACACCGTAATATCGTAAATAGATCCTATTTGAAGATAATTGTAAAAAACAAACATTATTTGTAAAATACAGTTACAGGTGAGTTCAATTTCTTGGGGATGTCACTTTAACAATAATCTCATGTGTTTGAGTTCCTAACAAAGGTTACTGGCAATACGAGCTTCTCCTGTGCAAAATCTTCTAGAGTTTTGGGTGTTATCATAACAAATTAAATTTAATTGAACAATGAAACTTCCGAATGAGATATGCATGTGGGCAAAATTGAATTTCTCAAACAATGGCAAGAACAACATCAATGTCACAATAAGAAATAACACAAAATTCCAAAGCAAATGAATAAAGGGGGTAATGTAATTTAGTGCAGTAAGAGTAGTGGAAGAGATGATGATGACGACCTGACCAGGAACAAAGGGGGGAATGTAAGAGCCCTGGAAATCACGCATACGGCCCCTCATGAAAGGGTCACAAGACAGGTACAGATTCTTGACCAGAATAGCTCCTGACCCTTTAGGAGCCCTGAGCTTAATCTTGCTAACCTTGATTTCCATATCTGTCTCTTTTGGTGGTCTCTCTATGTACCCTTTGAATATAACTTGCTTGTTGTCCACTTCCTCCATAGTAAATTAACAATGACTCAATATCTCCTCACACACCCCAGACCCAGATGATGAAAGAGTAATATGGAATTGATGGAGAAACTGGGTTTTGTTTTATGCTCAGTTTGTTGCAGTAGGCACTGTTGGAAAAGCTTCAAATTTAATTTAAACTAATGGCAGCTAGTCTCTTACTCTCTTACACGCACACAAGTTGAACACTGTTAAGTAAGAGTGATAGCCCGGTAGTAGGTGACAATTAAACTAACCTGCCATTCACGTTTGACTTTGAACATTGGATTTTTTTGCCATTTAGCAACAATTTCGTTAGTTAAATTTCGTTAGTTAGCATATTTTTGAAACATTTTAGTAAACTAACATCTCAAGTTTGTTAGACTCTTTTTCAACGAATGAAATCGAGTCTCACACACTTGATTTTGATGCTCTAGAAGGTTGATGTGGAAATTTTTATACACGTAGAACTCTAGTCTCATGCACTTGATTTAGTCTTACTGATATGAGAAACGAAGAAGAAGAACAAAGCAGAAAGAAGGAGAAGAAGAAGAGGTTGAAGAAGAAGAGACCCACGGCAAAACCAAACCCACTCCGTGAAGTCACCTGCAAAACCAAGCCAACCCATGGCAAAACCAAATCCATCCCTTTGTTTCCATTTCTACTTGCAAAACCAAACCCACCTACAAAAAAATCTTTCTTCTTCTTCTCCGTGTTCTCAAGATCAAATGTGTAATATTTGATATTTCTTCTCCAAAGCATAAATCGAGTGTATTAGACTTGAGAACCACATGTACAAAAGATCCACATCAGCCTCTGCTAGAGCATATATCGAGTGTTTTAGACTCAATTTCCTTAATTGCAATTAAGTCTAACAAACTTGAGATGTTAGTTTTTTAAAATGTTTCAAAAACATGCTACATAACGAAATTGTTGCTAAATGGCAAAAAAAATCCTTGAACATTAGGTATGTTGGCATTTGTTTCCTTTAAAATTTCTTCAGCGGACCAATATAAAGTCCCTTGGTCTATTACTAACTCTATTACAAATTCCTACAACTTTTGTGCATTAAAGCTTGGTTTGTGAGTGCACACAACCAAAGCATGTTGTTGAATCATGGGGTGATAATCAGAGTCAATTTTGCACCAATGATAAATTTTAACCAGTGGGATTAAATCACTTCTTAGAACAATGAATTAAGCTTCTCCTCTTGGTTTTCAGCAATCACTAAGTTTTTCTTTCTTTGCAAGTTTACTCTCGGTTGCTTGATTTAATTCATCTTATTTATTTTTTCTAAGAGGCACTTCTATGGTAGCATGAATCACTTCTACACTAAGTATGTGTAGGGAAATGGTTTTTGAGCCCAAGTAACATTGGACCATGGATGAAAATAGGTCCAATGTTGACCGGTCCATTCTGATAACAAGTCTCTCTCAATGAGTTAAACCTCGAACCACGGACCAAACTAGGACACCATTCTCATTGGAGATGCACCGAGGATGATGTACTCCCCAAGCCTCTAAGGAAGGATTCTAGGATCTGCGGAATCACCCAAGGAATCCTGCTGAAGCTTCTTCGTAAAGCAACAATCACCTCCATATTAATGGGGATCACCTGCCTGGCATAGTCGCATTTATTGATGGATGACTAGCCTGAACAGTGCAAGTAGCCCCTAAAAGTCTTCAATCATCATGAAAGTAAGGAGGAAGCCTTCCAACTGTACAGGGACAGCACATCCCTAAGAATAAAGTATGGCAAATATAAGGGAAGATGAGAGCAAAAGGAGGGGATATAAAAATTAGAGAAACACTTAGATTGAGATGGTGGAGAGAAAAACGGAACTTGAGAGCACCTTCAAGACCTGTTCTTGAGAGGAAATTTGTATATATATTTTTTTGTTCTTGAATAATACCACCTTTTTACGTGGTTTTACGTATACACTTGTTCTTGTTCAAATATCCCATTATGGATTATCATTAGTCTCATAATATAAATTAGTTGTCTTTAACTGGGTTGGTTGTTTTTTACCCTGCACAATTGGCATTGGTTGTTGAAAAATCCACTAAGTAGTAGGTTTGAAGGGAGCTAAGTTTAGAAATTTCAAATGGAAACGAGCCCAGGTATTCCAGGTCCAGTGGATTTGTAGGATCAATTGCTGGACTTTGTTTTATCTAGCAGGGACATAGGAGGGAGGAGCGTTTTGACTCTAGGCGGGAATCTAGTTCCACTCGGACATCATCCCCTCCGCTTAAAAGGGAAAGGTTGCCTTCCAACCATTTTAGCAGGTCTCAAGCCAATAGTCGAGATAGGGAGATTGATGATCTTTGGGAGTAAGTATGATCCTTACAGCAGGAAGTTTGGAGGAAAGGGAAAAACAAAGAAAGGGCTAGAGAGGACTCTTGTTCTAGTTTGGATGATAGCCATCATGGCATGAGGACTGGTAGTTGGCATGTGCATTGGAATAGGGAAAGATCAAGATCTCCAGGGAGAGAGGGTTGAAAGCTAGTTCACCGTAGAGAAGAGTCTACGCCATAGAATTTAGAAATGGATGCCATGAGCCAAGCTCTACATCAAATCTCTAGATCCCCTTTTTCTAAGGAAATAGAGAATTTGGATCCCCCTCGGAGGTTTGTTTGTCCAGCCTTTGTTATTTATAATGGGAAGTCTAACCTTGTTGAACATGTGAGTCATTTTAATCATAGTATGGCCTTATATGCTCAGAATGAGGCTTTTACATGCAAAGTATTTCCCTCTAGTTTGGAACCCACTGCCATGAGATGGTTCAACAATATTTATAAGGGGACAATCCATAGCTATGAGGAGTTGACAAAGGCTTCTAGTTCAAGGTTTGTAACTTGTAATGGATCCCCCAACCTATCAACACCCTTTTAACCATTTCAATGAAGGAAGGGGAGACTCTACGATCCTATACAGACAATATTGGGAGCTATATAATGAGATTGGGGGAAGTCATGGTGGTGTGGCAGCCAGTACTTTCAAGATAGGGTTGCTAGTAGATTTTGAGCTAAGGAAGTCTTTCACTAAGAACATAGCTGAGGACATGGATAATCTAATGGAGCGAATAGGGAGTACAAAAGGTTGGAGGATGATTAGCTCGAGGATTAGGCTAAAGGAAAATCAATGATGCCAAAGAGAAAGGAGAGAAGAGTGGAACCACTACCCCCCCAGTCAAGGAGGGATTTCTTTCCAATGAACCCCAGACCAAGTTCAGAAGTGGTGAATTCAATCTTCAAGGAGTTGATCCATTGAATATTGGAGAAAATAAAGCATGATCTTTACTTCAAGTGGCTGAGTAAAATGAACAGTGATGCATCGTAGAGAAATCAGAGCTTGTAGATACTGTATTTTGTCTACCCTTGATTTGCGTATCAGACCCCTAAAATTTCAAAAATATTAATTTTCCACCATGAGGCCATGGAGACATCTAGATTGACGTGTCATAACCCGTTCGGGCATTGGAGCACTCAAAGTGCCATTTTAGGTCAAAATGACAAAAATGCCCCTAATCAACCTTGGGTTGACCAAAATTCAAAGTTGGTAAAAAATCATTCCAAAACTAAAATTTTCATGCTTTCACATCAAACTTGAGCTATTCGGATATTTTTGTCAACTTTGACCAACTTTAACTAAGTTTGACACGAGGTTGACTCCCGAGGGCACTAGAAACTCTAATTTTGATTTGACTAGCAGAATGGATTGAAACAAATACCATTGAAGAGATTGTTGAATTCCCTTTCCAAAGAATATTCATGGGTCGAAATTGAAGTTAAAACGGTTAAGATATCTTGAAAACAATGTTGGGCACATTAGCTCGCTTCTCGAGGCCATAAATTTTGATCTGGTAGTTGAATTTTTATTTTCTTTAGTTTTCTGGAAACTAGACATCCATGCCTTTCTAGGGACACCAAGATCAGCTTAATCGGAGTTTGAGAAGGCCTTTAAATGTGTGTTTGAAGTCAGCGGGAGCATGACAGAATTGCTGATGTTAGCATGTCAGCCCCGACACATCCTAAAGGGCTGCTGGAGTTGGCAAGCGACCCTTTAGCTGGAAGTTGAATAGTCATTTATTCAGCATAAATATCCCATAATTAAAAAAAAAAAAAAAAAAAAAGAATTTTGGGCATTTTGAAGCATTTTCTAGGAGATGCTCTCTCTCTTTCTCTCTAAATTCTCTCCTAAACATACACAAAAACTCTTTGTCCCTCAACTTTTTCTACACATCAAGAGGTAGTGTTCTTACTCTGTTTTTCCTCTCCTTGGTCTTGGTACCTTGGATTTGAGGTTTAGGGGTGTAGATGTAAATTTTTAGCTACTATTTACACCCATTGAATTTCCTAGCTTTTATTGCTTTATTTTTGCTTCATAGATTATTTTATAGCTTTTCCTAGTGTATCTCTTGCTTTAGCTTACTTCCTAGTATGTTCTATAGCTTTTCTAGCATGTCCACTTGTTTTATAACATATTTTATTGCTTTGATGTTGTTGTCTTAGTGTGGACATAACGGGGGAGTTGCCACCTAGTTTTTGCAATGGTCTAGGAACCATATATATAGTGTCCTCTTGAGGAAGGACCTTTTTGATCTTACTACCAAAGATATGGGTTCGAAATTTAGGTACGGTTTTGAGAAGTGTTAGTTACCCAAAATTGCCCAACCTTAAGGTTGGCTTCCTCTCATTATGTCTTATGTCTTAACCTTATTAAATGCATATTCAATATTGCATTCTAACTCACACACACTCTAGCATACATCTAAGCATACAACATGACATCAATCATCCCCAAAAGACCTAATCATTTATATATCACGGCATACCCTAACATACGTTTATCATGGTATCTTCTAACATTCATCTATCATATCAACCTAGCATTCATCTAGCATCATCTCATATCATATTACATCCAATGTAGAAGCATATAATTACTAACCCAAGGTAGAAACATAGGCATTAATCATGTTACACAAAGCATAGTACAGACTTACATACCTACATTGCTTGACATTGGTCACATTTCTTGACATATTAGACCCTCCTCCTGTGTGGCTCCCACAAATTCCTTCATGCAATTCTTCGAGTAGTAATTCTGATGCTTCAGGGTGTATACATAGAAGATATGGCCCAGAATAGGAGCTTGTACAACTTGTGATCCTCGGACAGCTAGAAAAGAGGAGCTTTTCTTCGTATTTTCTCTACCTCTGATTTTTCTTTAGGTAATGTATCATTCTTAAGGAAACTCACTATAGGAACCATCCAGCTTGGACCCTGATGTGACAAAGATCAACAACAGCAGATCTAACATGCACGTGTATGGTGGAGATGAAGGAGGAAAGCAGTATATAATGAAGAAGGAACTTTGAGAAAGGGGATCAGAATTTTGATTGGAGAAACATTGTAGCAACTTGAGCTAGCTTTGTAACCATCGTTATTGTCAATCAAGAAATTATAAGTGGAAGCTCCTCGGACTAGTGCTGAGGATTGAATTACTTGTCTAAACCCATACTTGTTTTACTTATTCATTCTTTAAATCACCTTCAGCTGTTATTACACTCTTTGAAGCCCAATTCTTCTACACACTCTCTACAAATTTATTGTATTGGGCTTGTTGGGCTTGAGTCTACTTATCCCAAGGGAAAAGTGCTCAAATTTGGCCCTTACAATAAGTTTTTTACAAAAAAAAATTCCTCTTATTCAATCTTTTAAAGTTTCTAGAGGTCTTTGCAGCTTGATTCCAACAAAACTTTGAAGCTTGGAAGAAAGATTCAAATGAAGTATTTTCGAATTTTCTTGAGGCAGAATTTCTTCATACTTTGATGCTTAAAATTTTTTATTCTTTGAATGAGTTATGGAGTGCCTCTATTTATGCTGGTTCCTCATGATGAGTTTCATTATAAATTAATCTCTTTAAGGATAAGTGATGAACTATGATTGGGTGAATATCAGAGAGTCCCACTAGGACTTGTGTTTGTTGATATTTATACCTAATTTTATTTCTTTTATTGAGGATAATTATTAGCTAATTTGATTGGAAGACTTATCTTTATCTTGTGGGTTGAAGCAAAACATGGCAATTTTTATTTTCTGATATGAAATCAACTTGGAAGACACATGACACCATTGGATTTATTTCATTTAATTATTTTAGAGACACTTAAATTTGGAATTTGTCACTAAATTTTGACTTGGCACTTTGTAATTGACTAAATTTTATTTGCCTCCTATTGTTGTGTCAAAAGTTTCAGTTGTAATTGCAAAATTTCCTTGTATTTGAATTTCATTTCGTTTGTAACTGCATCAAGTCATTGCGGTTCAAGTGGAGAAGAAAGAGTTTAAATTGCTACAGTAGGAATCTCAACCAAGCAAGATTCAATATGGCACACAAGATTACAGTGAGATTGTCAGAATTTGAATTCAGTTACACAAATAGTTCACCTAACTTCTCATTTTTTTTTTTTTTTTTTTTTTCAAGTGGATTTTGAGTGAATTTTTAATGCTGAGCAAGTTTGCCCAAAATTTTGTTTTTCCCGATTATTCTAGTAACCAACCAACCCTCAATTGTGTCTTGCATATCGAAAATTAAAACACTAATCTTAAAGGAAAAAGGTGAGACTACCAAAACCCTTGAGAGAGAAATCCTTGTAGCTTTCATACCTTCACCCTCTTCATATTGCCATTCCTTTGAGAGGAAAATTTATCCAAACTCTCTTAATCGGTTCTAAGTGTAGGGTATTGTTACTATAAACTTCAGAAGCAATCACAAATCTTTGAGTGGCCTTGAAATGTTCGAGAAATCAGATTTGTAATCACCTAGTGATTGACTTGCATCATCAAATTACTAAGAAATAGAGCTGCTAGTGCAACCTTTTGTTAGTAGGAGTAGGGAGCTTAGATTCAAGAACATTTGCATATATTTTAGGTTTTGCAAGTTGTTATGTATTGCAAAACTCTTCATAATGGATTTGGTGAATTGTGCGTAGCTCTGGAGTACTTTTACCATTTTAGGTTTTTACTCGGTAAACAATTCAAAGTGTTCATGTGTGTGAGTTAGGGGTGGCAATGTTTGACATGACCCACAAATACAACATGGATATTTATGGGTTAGGGTTGGGCCTTAGAGAGTTCAGGTCAACCTGAAAGCAACACCATAAGAAATGTGTCAGAAGTGGGTTGACTCGCAGTTGATATGTTTGACACATTAATTTATTCATGTCGACATGCAATGACCCATTTAACACAAAATGTTTAACCCATATTAAAAATAAGGGATAATTACACATAACTCACCTGTAGTTTGGGTGAAAATCACTTTTCCTACCCGTGATTTGAAAAGTATCACTTAACCCACCTGTGGTATGTTCCGTTTGTTTTCCATAACCCACCTCTATTAAAATCAGGGGTAAATATGTATTTTTGCTCAAATTTTATGTCTCTCTCTTCCCAAAACAAAAAATAACACAAAAAAATGAAAGAGAAACAAGATCAAAAAGTGGTATTGGTATACGATCTGGATGTCATCTTTAACCACTTTTTATAGATAGTATAACCCTCCAAAAAAAATTTCACAAGATCTCAAATTTCTAAACCAAACCCACAATTGCTTTTGTCCCAAAATCACTATAAATGTCCACGATCTGAAATGGGTATCAACAAAGGCACCGAAATGTGATTGGTACAAAGAAGATTCTAGTGTTCCATAGAGGTCGTGTTCGTGATGGGGTCAGGACTAGCTGGGTTATGCATGAGTATCAACCAATAGTAACTTTTCCTCACCAGAGAGCCTTTGTCCTCTGTTGCTTAAAGAAAAAAATGGATGATAAAACTGAAGTGGCAACCTGCAATGAAAGTGAAAAAAGCAGCTATATTGCTTCTGATTTTGAAAATCCTGTGCCAGAGGATACAAATCCAGAGGTATATGATCACACAGAAGAAGACTTGGAATCAGTCCTACAGCTACTGTAGCAGACGCAAAATTATGGTGCCTCTTCCTTATAGCTTCCATTATACAATTAGCAGGGGGCACAAAAACGAATATTTTTCAACCAAAAAAAAAAAAAAACCCCAGTTCCTAAAAATCAAAGCTTTAACACACGTAGCTATATGACATCCAAAAATAGAAAAAGATCTATGGACACAACACTCCCATATAATAACAATTTGAATGATGAAAATTCAAAACCAAAACAGAAGCAGTCTGGATCTTCCTTAGCTTCTCCGTCATCGTGTACAATAAGTACATCCTCGACCGCAAGCTTTACAGTTGGCCATTCCTAATCTCACTCACCATGATCCACATGTCCTTCTGTTCCGTCCTTGCATACCTTCTTGTCAAAGTTTTCAAGGTCGTGGAACTCCCATCCACCATGACTCATGACCTTTACCTCAAATCTGTGGTACCCATTGGAGCTTTGTACTCCCTTTCCCTTCAGTTCTCTAAGTCCACCTACATCTACCTCTCTGTCTCCTTCATCCAAATGCTCAAGGCTCTCATGCCGGTTGCAGTTTACTCCATCAGGGTTTTGAATAGAAGAAGAGGTGAAAACAAAGGGGGTCTTTAGAATATAGGGTCCAAATATACGAGTTTTGAATATAGGGAGAGGTGAAATTAGGAGTTTTGAATATAGGGTCCAAATATTAATTTTCACAAAACTCTTCCTTTTGATCTTGTTCCTCTTTCATTTTTGTGCTATTTTTTGTTTTGGCACTTAAACAAAATTTGAAACCCTAAATTTAGAATAGACATAAATACCTTGATTTTCTTTACCGAAACTACCTTCCCTAGCTTCGATGTTGCGAAACTTGTGTTTTCTCCCCTTCCAGACACTCCAAACCACGAAGAACATGTTGATATCACCACAGGTCTCTCTCTCGAAAAGTTTTTCTGTTTTGGGTGTTTTGATTTGCGTTATGTTGTGTTTTAGGGTTAAGAGGTGTTTTTGTAATGGCTTGGCTTGAGATGGGTTATGGAGATTGACGGAAACATACCACAAGTGGGTTAAGTGATACTTTTCAAACCACGGGTAGGTAAAGTGATTTTCGCCCAAACCACAAGTGGGTTATGCGTAATTACCCCTAAAAATAAATATTCATTTTATATTTTTGTTGAACAATTTTATCTTGAATTTGAGCTGATGTGTATGCACCTAATCTGATAAGTAATATTTTTACTAAGAACTTCTTTTGAGATAGATTGCATTATAGACTTAGTATTTATTATTTATTAAGTAATTCAATATTATTTTGAAATTTTGGACGATATGTTTTAAATATTTGGGTAAAATACAATAACCTACTGTAGATATCGTATTTTGTTCGCCCTCGATTTGCATGCTGGACCCCCGAAATCTAAAAAATATTAACTTTCTTCCATGGGGCCACGGAAACATTTAGATTGACATAGCGCAACCCGTTTGGGCATTAGAGCACTCAAAGTGCAATTAATGTCAAGTTGACCAAAATGCCCCTGGTCAACATTGGGTTGACCGAAAGTCAAAGCTGGTCAAAATTCTCCCAAAACAACATTTTTTATGTTTCTATATCAAACTTGAGTTACTTGGTGATTTTCGTCAACTTTGACCAACTTTGATCTAAGGTTGACTCTCAAGGCCTTAAAAACCCTAATTTTGATATGACCATTATAACGTGTTTAGACCAGCGTCATTGCAAAGATTATTGAATTCCTTTTCTAACGACTATTCATGGGTCGAAATCGAATTTAAAACGGTAGAGATATCTTGAAAATCGTGTCAAGCGCATTAGCTCATTTCTCGGGGCCATAACTTTTGATCCAACCATTAGAATTTCAATTTCTTTAGTGTTTTAAAAATTAGACATCTAGATCTTTACAGGGACACTAAGATTAGCTCAATCAGAGTTTAGGAAGGTATTCAAATATGTAGTCAAAGTCAAAACTAGAAAAAGTCAAACTACTGACGTTAGTGTACAGACCTGGCGGCCACTAAAGGGTTGCCGGCCCGACTTTAGGGTGCGCCGAGCCTTGAAAAGCATGCCAAAATTCTATTTAGCCCCCCAGACCCTCGGATTAAAAAAAAGTTTGGAAATTCAGAGCATTTTTCTAGGTAGATTCTCTCTCTTTTCCTCTCTAAATTCTCTCCCTAACACATAAAAAAACCTTTAATTCCTCTTTTATCTCAACAATCAAGAGGTAGTGTTCTTACACTCTTTTTCCTCTCCTTGGTCTTAAGACCTTGGATTTGAGGTTTAAAGGGTGTAGATGTAGCTTTTTAGCTACAATCTACACCCTTTGCTTTATCTTTGTTCATAGCATGTCTATTGATTTCCATCATATATCTTTGCTTTTTCTTGCTTCCTAGGATGTTTTATAGCCTTTTTAGCATGTCTCCTTGCTTTTTGCCATGTTTTACTGCTTTGATGTTGTTGGCCTAGCCATCTTGGGCTAGGATATACCAAAATATTGTGTTTGTGCTTAGATCCATGTGCCTAGGTTCCTTTTAGCATGCTTATGCTTAGATTTGCATGTTTATGTGGTCCTTGCCATGTTTATGTTTGGATCTATATCTTTGAGTGCTCCATGTCATGTTCATGTGTCTAGATCTATATGTTGGTTGCTATGCTATGTGCTTCTAAAGCCTTTTTCGTCTCTTGTTATGCCTTTTTTTGTTTTGGCCCTTTAGGTAGGATGTAGATCTAGATCTTGTGGTCGAGGCCTACATCCATACACCTAGGCCTATATCAAAGGGTTTGAATCATTTCCTTTGTGCATGTTTATGCTTGCTTGCTAGCTTCTTTGCTTTATCTCCATGCTTGCCTGACTAGATCTAGGCTTTGCCATGCTTTATGCCCTCTGTGGGCTTATGCTTGTTGGTCCTTGGGGCCACTTGCTTGCGTGGTTACATCCACCCCTCTTGTGGCTTGTCGGATGTGACCACTTGTTAGACACATCTTTGTGATGTTGGTGTGCTTGATACACACCTTTCTCCACTCTGTGCGATGTTGTCGTGCTTGCCTTACTTGCTTTGTGCCACCGGTTTGGCTTTCTTTGCTTCTTCACATCTTTGCACGCTTGCCTACATGTTTATGCATAAGTCTGTGTGTCTTCCATACTCCAATCCAATAGAACTATGGACACTTGATCCAAACCTACATTTGTCCTCCTAGGACACTTTTTTTCATTTGATAACATGTTGTTTGATAGATACCGCAAATCACTCCACAACTCGCAAGTTTAAACCCAAATTGTGCAAAAAAAAAAAAAAAAGTGCACTACAACCCACAGATCCAATTGCTGAGACCACAACCACCACCTCACCACCATTGTTACAAAGCCCACCACCACAAACCAAAACCATAAATTGGAACTTAAACCACCATAGACCCACGCTTACAGCCACCCAAATCAAACCAATCCAAAAACTCATGGTCAAACTGAACCAAGCCAATTCTAGCCTCTAGACCACCAAACCCATGCACCACCACCGTCGAAAACTAAATTTGTCATCATCAACGCCATAAGGAGACCACACCATAAGATCATGTCATTGTTTCCTGAAGAAGATTGCCCAAATTAGAGAAGTATCCAAGTAAAGGAGAGACCAGGTTTGAATTTATACCTATAAAAAATTGTTCACATACATTAGAAAATACAACACCCAAACAACAACAATAATCAAGATTCACAAACTCACACCCCAAAAACACTAGAAATTTCAACAAGATCCAGCTTCTCAAACCCAAACCTATCATCAATGAGACCCATAAACAAGAAATCACGCCCCCAATTCCCAAAAAAAAACAAAAATACTAACCCACAAAGAAATACCAAATCAAACACAAATTCCAAACCCAACAAATCCCCCAAGCCAAACCTTAAATATTGTAATACCCGAAAAAAAAAAAAGAAGGATTTAAAAGGAGGGATATTTAAGTAATTTTTTGTGGGGCCAATTTTATAATTTCTAATTATAAGGGAGTTTTTAGAAAATAAGGTTGAAACCCTAGCTATATATATAAGCATATTAAGTCAACGTATTTGGAGAGACACTTTGATAAAGGAGACTACTCAAAGGATTGAAGTAGAAAATGATTGACTACACTTTTGAGGTAAGAGCTTAAGAAATTTTATTCTTTTGTCAAATTTAGATTTTATGTGGTATTAGAATATTTTTCTTATGTGAGCATCTTGTCCAACAGTGAGACTTTCTTTAGCCATGGTTGCATGGGTCTGTTCTTAAAGGAATTGTATTGGATTGATGAAAAAAAAAAAAAAAAAAAAAAGCTTGACGAAAGGAAGGAACACCAACTTCTTTCTAATATATTATTATTTGTTTATTGATTTGGTAGAGGGAGAATAGTGTTTCAATAAAAGCTTGTGGAAGTCATTTGTCCTCATGCCAAAAGAAAACTAGAGGCGGCAATGGCAGAAAAAAAAAATATGAGCACACGTATAGAAGATCAAGTGGTGTACTTTTGACCCTATATGTCTATAAGTATGGTGTATCTATAGGCTTTGTCCCTGGGTACTATTAATGGAAAAAAGTGGAGGATATATATATATATATATTATGATTACGGTGGATTTCTTTTACCGTGGAATAATAGTGGAAAATTATGGATATTTTTAGCAGTCTCTCTTTTGGCCGGGTATTCATATAAGTTTTTTTTTTTTTTTTTTTTTTTTTTTTAAATATTAGATTATTGAGTTGTGGGGCCCGTGGGCCTGATAGCCTCGGCCCATCGTGTAGCAGGCCAAGGCCCACGCCGAGGAATACTGACTATTCAAGGCTAAATTGGGGAAAGCCTCTTTTCCCAACCCACGCCGAGGACCTCTTCATCCTCGGCCAGACAAGGATGATTTTTGGGAAAGACCAACCCCAAAGTAAGCTGTCACCCTCGCATTTAATGCATTCACCCAACCCCTCTGGCCGCATTAATGGGGAGATAGCCCTTAGTAGGGCAACGTTGGTCAGAGTGAACCACTTGAGTACTGATAAGGCCTCTGATGGGACGGACGGCCAGAAGAGAGACAAATGGATGATCAACAGATGGAATAAGGAGATAGGAAGATGAAGACTATATAAGAAAAGCAAGTAAAGTAAAGAAGGGGGGAAAAAAAGAGAGAAGATAAGGGTCTCCTCGGCCACGGGCCGAGGAGCATTCCCCCAGTTGTAAATAAATTCTAAGTGTTTTCTTTTATAAAGGAGAGTTCATGCTTGATGAACGACGGCCAGCGCCTAAACCTTTAACCCATTCTCTATAAATTTATTGTTTGGGCTTGATTGGGCTGAAAACCCACTCATACTCAGGGTCAATCCAAACTGAGTCCCTACAATTGGCGCCGTCTGTGGAAGGATTAGGGTGCTAGCCGGCTCACTAGGCGAGTGTTCTAAGTAGTCGTTTTACAGTAGGTTGAAAAAAAAAAAAAAAAAAAAAAAACAAAGAGAAGAAGAAAAAATAGAAGATTTGACAGCGAAAAGAGAAATCTTGATATTATTATTTCATAAATAGAAAGAGTACGGATTACAATCAGAGGCTCAAGCAGGTGTGTTTCACAAACAAATTTACAAGCTAATCCTACCAGCTATTTCTTCGATCAGAGGCCCAGGTGGAGCCGCCCTAAAAAAGCTAGCCGGTGGGAAGTGTCAAGCCGTCCCTTTATTGGTATAAAGAGAATGGGAGAGCTTGACACAAAAGGCAGAGAAGGGGGAGGGCCATCATGTTTCCAGGCCACCGACAACTCCCTTCTCGGCCAGGCAGAGCTGGAACAAAGAGAGGAGCAGATGCAGGGGCTCCGGGATACCTTCCCCATGATGTTCCCTTCCTTCTCTCCAATCCTCACGAGTGTTGGCCGTTGGAGATGGCAACACTCGAGCACCGCCCATGAGGTGAATTCGCACGCCTTCTTCGTCGGGGGTGCGCTCCGAGGAAAGACGTTAGGTACTCTAACAACATCCCTCCGGGCCACCTTATATGGTGTCATCGGGTTACGCCTAGACTCTGCCGCACCGGAAGCCCAGTGGGGGCTGCGGCCATAATGGCTCTTGGCTTGGATGCCCTCACACCCCCCTAGAGCCGCCTCATATTTGCCAACTCCAATCACAATTCCGGCGGGGTTGTTTAAAGGGATTGGGAAGCTGGAAGGAGGTGTCTTTTCTGTTTGTGCTGGGAAGTTCATGGATTGTGGACAAACCACCTCCTCACCTTATATAGGGGATGGGGGTTGGTGAGAATTAATTCATGCAGAGTTCGAAAAGAGAATTATCAGCTGGGCTAATAATGAAGCTACCAATTTCCAAGGAGGCCATAGACCGTTGGACTCGTGTTAATTTACGAGGACATTAATGAATGCGCGTTTCGCACACCGAAGCGTCAAGCGCGGAACATGAACGGACAATGGGCGCTTTATAAATGAAAAAGATGGGGCCTCGAGCTGGAGGCGAGATCAACGCCACGTGTAAAGATTATAATCTGATCCAAGGAGGAATCATCTCCAGTAAAGCGGTCCGAGGACAAACCTCTACTTACAGAAAAATAGAAGTGGTAGACAGAACCAAGGTATTGCATGGTCCTCGGACCCAAGCCTATTGGTAAAACTATTCACACCATTATACCTGGGTACTAGACAGAACCAAGGTATTGCATGGTCCTCGGACTCAAACCTATGGGAAAACTAGATACTTACAGAAAAATAGAAGTGGTAGACAGAACCAAGGTATTGCATGGTCCTCGGACCCAAGCCTATGGTAAAACTATTCACACCATTATACCTGGGTACTAGACAGAACCAAGGTATTGCATGGTCCTCGGACTCAAACCTATGGGAAAACTAGATACTTACAGAAAAATAGAAGTGGTAGACAGAACCAAGGTATTGCATGGTCCTCGGACCCAAGCCTATGGTAAAACTATTCACACCATTATACCTGGGTACTAGACAGAACTAAGGTATTACATGGTCCTCGGACTCAAACCTATGGAAAAACTAGATACTTACAGAAAAATAGAAGTGGTAGACAGAACCAAGGTATTGCATGGTCCTCGGACCCAAGCCTATGGTAAAACTATTCACACCATTATACCTAGGTACTAGACAGAACCAAGGTATTGCATGGTCCTCGGACTCAAACCTATGGGAAACTAGATACTTACAGAAAAATAGAAGTGGTAGACAGAACCAAGGTATTGCATGGTCCTCGGACCCAAGCCTATGGTAAAACTATTCACACCATTATACCTGGGTACTAGACAAAACCAAGGTATTGCATGGTCCTCGGACTCAAACCTATGGGGAAACTAGATACTTACAGAAAAATAGAAGTGGTAGACAGAACCAAGGTATTGCATGGTCCTCGGACCCAAGCCTATGGTAAAACTATTCACACCATTATACCTGGGTACTAGACAGAACCAAGGTATTGCATGGTCCTCGGACCCAAACCTATGGGGAAATTAGATACTTACAGAAAAATAGAAATGGTAGACAGAACCAAGGTATTGCATGGTCCTTGGACCCAAGCCTATGGTAAAACTATTCACACCATTATACCTGGGTACTAGACAGAACCAAGGTATTGCATGGTACTCGGACTCAAACCTATGGGGAAACTAGATACTTATAGAAAAATAGAAGTACTACACATAACCAAGGTATTGCATGGTCCTCGGACCCAAGCCTATGGAAAACTAGATACTTATAGAAAAATAGAAGTACTAGACAGAACCAAGGTATTGCATGGTCTTCGGACCCAAGCCTATGGAAAACTAGATACTTATAGAAAAATAGAAGTACTAGACAGAACCAAAGTATTGCATGGTCTTCGGACCCAAGCCTATGGAAAACTAGATACTTATAGAAAAATAGAAGTACTAGATAGAACCAAGGTATTGCATGGTCCTCGGACCCAAGCCTATGGAAAACTAGATACTTATAGAAAAATAGAAGTACTAAGCATAACCAGGGTATTGCATGGTCTTCGGACTCGAACCCATGGAGAAAATAACTATCTGGAGAAAAACCAAAGCGTTACTTAGAGTCAAGCTATAATACGGTCTTTAGATTTATATTTGAAGAATAACAGATGGTTTCATGAGGCTAACTCCAGAATAGAATACGAATATTGAGCAGAATACAATAGTAAAGCAAATAAAAGAAAATATCATTAGTTGGAAGCAAAGTATTAAGTATTCAGTTCAAACGGAAAGTATACAACTCCCTTACAACGCCACTGAGGCAGAAACAAAATGAGATAAAAGAGAAGATAAAAGAGAAAATAAATAAATTTATCCTATGTCGTATACTAGTCTCCTCAACTCAGTAGGCAAATTAAGTCAATAAGTAAATCAAAAGGCTTTGGCCAAGGCCTAAGGGCTTGGTTTCGAAAGGTCCGCCGGAGGACTTGCCACGTTTTATGATATTTCCTGACCCTCGTTATAACTTCTCCCAACGCTTTCTGGGGCTCAACCTCCTCGGATTGATCAGTTAATGGTATATCCTCGGCGGTCTTATCGTGACTCTCAACCGCTAGTAATGAGGACCCCCATCATCGACGGAGCAGCAGGTGCAACCTCGCAAATGGCAATAGGGTAATATACCCTGTCCTCCCTCCTAAGATCAGATGAGACATCAACTCCTGCTTGGTTGAGGGCTTCATGCCAGGTCTGAGAAACAGTAATGCCTGCACACTGCAGGAACTTGAGCCCGAAGGTGGCTCAGTCTTAGCCACCCCATCTGCGAAAGCATCCTTCTCTGCTGTTCTCACAGAGTGCTCAGCGTCTATTTTTGCAAATACCGCCTCGTCTCTGGCTCTCACAGCCTCGTCCCTGGCTCTCACAGTCTCGTCCCTGGCATACTCGGCAACACCTTCTCATGGATTGCCCACGGTCAACTTTTCTTTCTATAGAATGTTCTCTTTGGCAGTCTGTAATTGACCCTCAACGTCTTGCAAGCGATTATTTGATCCTCAGCTTGCTTCCTGGCCACGGCTAGGTCGGAGACAACAGTATCCCTGGCCTTCGTCATCTCTCCAGATCCTCAGTCGCCTTTTTTAGGTGGCCTCAGATCTCTTGAGAGTATTGGCAGCCCCCAAGAACTTGTCACGCTCTTGCGTTAAGGCATTGCTATGGTCATCGACCTCCTCGCCTAACCTAAAAAGGCCTGGATAGCCTGCATAACAATAACTCCGTAAAAAGAAAGAAAAGGTACTAAGTGACAAACTTTGAATAAAGTAAATAGGGCTAAAGGACCCACCATGCCTAGATACTTCTTAAGGTCGGGACAACCTAACCCACTCATATTCCTTAGCTTGGCCATGTCAGAGGCAAGAAGAGATTTCTCCAGGGTCGGCTAGTGAATTCGGAAAGAAACCCTCGAGCGTTATCCCTCAGGCGCTCNATTTTGAACCGCCCAAACTCCTTTGAATTTGATTTATTTTCAATGGTAGCCTAGAGCCTCAAGTTTAGTCATAATGCCAGCTGCTTATATCAACCCTCTCTTCCTATATCTCATATTTTCTCTTTTTGTAGTGGAGCATCTTCATGAATTCCATGAGGTACATTCATCCCCCCCCCCCCCCTCTCCTCACCAACCGATACCTTTCCTTGCCCATTGGTCGCCACCATGGCATGCCCCTTTCAAAATTAATTTTGATGGAGCATTATTCAAGGATATCTCAACAGTTGGACTGGGTGTTCCTATTCAGGATTGCAGAGGTGAGGTAATTGGTGCTATGTTAGAGAGGATCATGCTCCCTTTTTCTGTTGAAGAGGTTGAAGCTCTGGCTTGTAGCAAGGCCTTGCTCTTTGCACGTGAGATTGGTATTACTAAGGCAGAGATTGTAGGTGATTCAGCTATGTGATTAACTTTCTTAACTTGGATAGTATCTATTTGGCAAGGCGTGGACTTGTGATTGAATATTCGAGGGCAGCAAAAAATGTGTTTAGTTTCATTTCTTTTTCCCGTGTAAGGTGCACTAGTAATTTAGTCACTAAGAATTTAGCTAGAAAAAATAAAAGTTTGTTAGAACCACATTTTTGGTTGGAGAATGTTCCTGTAGACATCTCTCCTTGTGTAACCTGTGATAAAGCTTTGATTCAACAAGATTCATGGTTTGGTTTCTCAAAAAAAAAAAAATATTTGTAAGAGCATCCACATTGGTGGAGTCATAAATTTAGCAATTTGGCTCCACAAAAAGCCACTTTATTTATTTTACCTTCTCACTTTACAAAACACCCAACATCAATGGTTCTATGTTTTTAGCTTTTCATTTATATATTATTTTTTTATTAATTTTTTATTATTTCTTCCACAACTCCCTATATTTGTCTCTCCCTCTCTCATCTCATCTCATGATTTTAAAGAACAACTAGCAAACCCACAACCGCCTCCACAGCCCACCAGCCACCATCACCACTACCCAAATCCACCAAATTTTCAACAAAATCATCTCAAAAACCAAACAAAATCACGGATAAAACCACTCCAAATTCAACAAACCCACAAATCCTCCAACAAACACACCACATCAACACCACAAAATCCATCCCATATCCAAAAAGCGCTACCTAAAATCATTCCAAACCTAGCCACAACACCACCACCACCACCACCACCACAACCAACAACAATTGCAACATTTACCCATAACCATAGCAAAAGACCCACAAAGCCAAGCCACTGACTGACCCACGCAATTGCCATCAGTAGCGCAACCAATCTCAACCACCAACACAAACCCCCAAACAAAAACACATCTCGATCCCGACCACAACCGCCACCACGAAACCCATCCAAACCCACAAAATCTAGCCACACCACTATTGACCCACGAAACCCAGCCAAAATCCACCACCCAAAATCCACCACCATCAAACCCGCAAACCATTAAACCCGAAACCCACAGCGAAACCCACAGATTGGGTCGACAAGAGTGAGGAGCTGAAAAGAGAGTGAGGGTCAGCGCTAGGTAGAAATAAGGGCTTGGGTTGGTGAGAGTGAGGGAGAGAGAGAAAAGAAAATGAAAATGGGAGAGGGTGAGACTAAAGAGAGAGCCAACGGGAAGAATAGGAAAAAAAGAAAAAAGAAGAAATATCATTTAATTTGGAGGGAGCAATAAAATGAACTATTTGGCTTAGCTCTTGAGCTATAATGCACAACTATAGATGGTTATGCATTGTAGCTGAGGAGTTAAAATTTTTAAGTTTGTCTCCGTCATTGCAACTTACTTTTTAGAATTGGTGGTTCTAAAAATAGCAATATGGCTTTTTAGCACCACCAATAATAATACTCCATGATAAGGAAATAAGAAAGTATCTTAAAATTTTAGTAATTAATAATAATAATGAAATGAAATGAAATGAAAATTCAATAGAAAAATAATGGAATGAAAGATTAAAACATTAATTTTTATATAGGATAAGTCAAGAAATTATTTGAATTTATGTTTTTGAAAGTTGTAACGTAGATACCTATAATTAAAATGACTTTTATTTGATTGATCAATCATACAAAATTCAACTATAATTCTATAACGTTTGATTTCTTCAAAAGAAAAGAAAAGAAAAGAAAAAAAAATGCAAATCTATTTACAACCTCTAGTGTTGATGTCCTAATCATATATATATATATATATAACCGAAATCTCTGAAACTCCCACAATTTTCATGTCAGCTCAATATTAAAAAAATAATAATAATAAAACCACTGATGCTCTACCTTCTCTTTCACGATGCTCTACCCTTTCTTTCACCAAAACTCTTTCACAATGCTCTACCTTTTCTTTCACCAAAATGCACGCCTTTCCTTTCTCTACTAGCTCCTCCTCGATCAAACGCATGGCAAACCAAGACACCATACCCACCATACCCACAGATTCCTCAATCAAAACCCACCATACCCACCATACCCATAAACCAACAGACATCTTCTTCCTCAAAACAATGAAAAACAAACAAACAAACAAACAAACAAAAAAAACAAAAAAAAAAACAAAAAAAGGAGATTGAGAAAGAATCGTCGAGTGTCAAACTATCATCCACAGGCAAGCTAGTCTCTCACCAACATCAAGCCACCTAAACTGCTACCAGTAATATATATATATATATATTTCTAAATTTGATACTCTTTTTTTCTCCCAAAATACCCGATGCCCTCCACTCTCTTTTTAGATTCTTTCATGCAACCATCTTCTTCCCTAAAAATCAAAACCCTCTCCTTCCCCAAAATCAAAACCCAAAAACCCAAAACTCAGATGCTTCCGGTGTCGTCAAGGAAGCTATGAGCAATCCAAAAACTCTAACACAACCTCTGAAGCAAGTTTTGAAATTTTCTTGATATATATATATTTTTTAATTTTTTTAATCGTTCATGGTTGGTAGTATTGGAGAATTGGAATTATTAGGATGAGAGGAAAGAAGGATGGTATAACCCCAAAAATCAAAATTTCTTTTGTGGGTATTGTTGCATATTGCTATATGACTGAAATATTTGTGTTTTTGTGGGAATTTTATGTTTGTTTTGAAGGTTGGGGTTGGTTACTATAGCTGTTTGAGATTCCTAACAGGTGTTTGATAGAATGCCTACAAGATATATTAGTAAATAGACAGTTTAATTATTTATATCAATTAATTATCCTACTTATCTATCAAATTTTGAATGGTGGTTGTGCTTTCAATTGTGGCAATTTAAATATTAGCTTTTGCTTTATTCGACAAAATGATAAAAAGTGTCTCTATAATAGTGCCTATGAGGTGTTTGATGCTAGGTCTCAGTGGAATTCTGCATATGGGGAGCAATGATAAATTTGACTAAATTACAACAATTTTGACTTTTAATTTGCTTGACATCTGAACTTCAAAAAATAACAAGCTCAACATAGTAGAAGGAAAAGAGGTCAATCGTGAGAGATATTCTAAGATTGAAGCTTCAACTACAATGCATCAAATATCTTGGTCCAGTGAGTCTCATGTCCCTACTTTATGCTCCCTAGCTAGGAAGTAGAGTTTGTATTTTGATAAAAAGCAATCATGCATCACGGAACAAACACCATACTTAATTTGAAGTTCAATCATCATGCATTGTAGGCAGAAAGGAAGGCTTATGAAGTTGTGGTTCAAGATGGGAAACTTATCTTCAACCATAGTGGTGAATTCCTTCCCACAACAAGACCTAAAAACGCGAAGCGGATCTTTGTCCTTAGTCAAAACTCTTCTTTTTGTTGAAGGGGTTCTTAAAAGTAGAAGTTTTCAAATCAATGATTCTATCAAAAGTTCATTCTCTTGGGTAAGTATCTTTGTCTAAGCCTTTTTAAAATGGTAGTATATTCTTCTATCCCCATAAACATCCATGACTTACATTTGCTACCAGAAGAAGAAAAAAGCTTTAAGTGGATATTGTTTGGGTTGGTTGGAAAATTCTGATTATAAATAATATAATCTTTTCTATGGGATATTGTGATTAAGATGACTGATATTTTGGTAATTGATAATTCTCAAAGTTAAGTTGGTTTATATATTCTTTATAGGTCTTTATTGATTTCTTTAAGTTATAATTTTGTTTATATAGAACTGTTAGCATTTAGATGTATTTTTGTGTTGTTATCTTTAGAATAAATAGATTATGGCTTTGGGAATTTACTTTTTTACCTGAGTAGCTTATAAATCTTGGGGTTTTGAAGCTTATTCCATTATAGTTTGCCATAAATCCATTTGATATGACCTATTATCTATGACTTTAAAAGAAAAGGTTTGTGAAAAGGCTTTTCTTGGCCCTGTTTGATGCTTTGTCAATGGGTATCATGACAACAATCTAAAATCAAATTGGCATGTACAAGTTAGAAAATTAATAAAAATAAGCCCAGTAGTACTCACATTTTTTTTTTTAATTGATTCATTTATATTATTTTATGCAATTTTTGCAGCATATTTTCCTTTTAGCTATGTACTAATTATAACAAGTAGACATGTTATCTAAGAATAAAAAATCTATCTCTAATCTGAAACTCACAAAGACAGACTTCTCAGTTTGAGGTAGAGTTGGCTTCTTGATATATACAATTAATAGACAACTGGTCATGAATTTATAAATATATAATGAGTGCTTTATCAAACTGATGGTTCTTTTTAGGTGTGTGTTTCCAACTTCTTTCAATTTCTTTTTGGTTTTTTTTTTCCTCCAGTTTTATGGTATCTTCTAATATACTTTGCAAAAATTCTAGAATGGTAATGCACATTTAGCTAGAAAAGAAAAGTTGTCCACATCACTTTTAAGGATTCTGCAATCACACGCTGCTGACTTGATTACTCATATGCAAATTAAACTTGAAATGTCATATTTACATGTTTGCATGTTCCAAATTAAAAATGTCATATTAAGTTTCCACATACTGACTTGATTACTCATATGCATATTAAATTATTTATTAGATGAATGAATACTCATGCATATTGGTAGTATTTGAGAAGAGTACTAAAGATTCATAATCATATCACTTAAATTTTTAATATCGTTATTGTTGATGTGATGCCACTTTAAAGCAATGAGAATGGGAATTTGAATTGTGCATGATGATCTATAGAACAGATGGGGTTTGATGGAAGGTTGAATAATCAAAACACTTTGAAATACATATCATTTATGCCAATGGTGTGAGACCACTCCACAAACATTTTCATGCATGATAGCTTAGTGATTGACTTTGAGTGGATAGTAGAAAAGATTCATGTCTAAGATAGATGTGAAAGCATTTTTTTAACTCTTTGCTTTCTCTTTTCCCATTAAATAATAAGTTTAGGGATATAAATTTTTTTTTAAATATTAAATTCCTATTTTGTAGATTTTAATATTGAAATTAGATAAAAGAGCTGCACTAATCAAGTTAAAAAATGACCAAGTTCTTACATTCCACGTTAAGTGTGTGCTCAATGCTTGATATATTCTTTTTGTTTTCTGACATGGCAATGCTTTAGATGGTGATTTTCAAACCACATGCTCATATCTTTTGATTTTCATGATGAAAATGATGGACTGTATGTAATTTAAAGTCTTTGGTGTTATCTTTAATGTGAGTTACTAAATTCAATTGTGGATTAGTGAAACTAAATAATATGATTCTTATTCTGTTAAGTGGACATTTTCATGTGGTGGTCTTTGTTATTGTCAAGGAAGTAAATAAGATATTTTCTTTTTCTAGGCATATAAGCTGCACTTTTGGGAGATCTAGGGTACCATGGAAAAGAAATAACACTGCCAAGGGCCTGAAAACAACTTTGTGTTGCTCTTTGGGACCATGATTAAACTTTGCCTTGAGGTTAAAAATGAGATTACATCATACAAAGATACAATTGTATACAGTAATGAAGATTTCCAACCATGAGAAGTGGAAGCATATAAGCATAAACAAATTATTTTTGTATTTATTTGTATGTAAGTTTTTGATGTTATATTATTGCGATTTTAATGTGGAAATTGTTACTATAACCTTGATTTATTTGTTCAAATATAAAAATTTTATTTATTAGTGCTTAATAAAGAGAAAAAACATATAACATATTAAAATAGATTTCCTGAACTTTCCCTTGCATAGCACGGGTTAGCAACTAGTATTTAAAAATCCTCAAACAAAATTTTGAAAAATCATCACCAATGAAATTAGTATTTGTTTATTGTAACTTGATACAAGATTGTGTCCATAAATATGAGATTATAGTGTCATTGATCACAATGAAATTTGATGAGCTTACATTAAATTTGGCCTGCCCTCCCATAGTTGAATCCTAGCTTCGTCTTTGTTTATAGAGTACATTCAATGTCAACTTTGGAGGTGCACGCTCGTTCTGGTCTTCGATCAGGCCGAGACAAAGTCCATGGTAAATCCGCGGGCCTAATTGTAGCAACCCACAAAGTTTATCAATGAGCCCAGCATTTTTTTTTTTTTTTCTTTTTTCTTTTTTGGTGTGTGGCAGAAGAAAGAGCCTAATATTTTTTGTGCAGCAATATACACTGTATTGCTTTCGGCTGACAACTCCAACCAGAAAATCAATTCTGTTCTGTGTTGTAGACAAGATACAAAATTGACTCGACAGTTGTTAAACTCAGACCCACCTGATTGGTTTGATCTTGGATGCGTGATCTATTGCCAAGATTATTGGTCCAAATTTTTAATTAAATCATTTAAATAAATAACCCAAGTTCCCAATCAAATTTGGTGGGTTTCTTGAAACCATCTTTATATATACGTATATATTAATAGACAAAACTTAGAGAAAGTTCAATTAGAATTTCAAATTAGAGTTTAATTTTGAACAATGTATCTAAATTTATATGGGGATCACACCATAATTATCTTTGGAGAAAATATAATTAAATTATCCAATTGAAGTCCAATTTTGTGCCACATATCTCAAAAAATTTCTTAATATTGGTGTCAAATGTTAATTAGTTTAATTTCGTATCATGTCTTACTTAAAGTTTTTAATTTTTGTTCCAATTGAGTTATTCAATCCAAAAAACGAAGAGGATATTCATCCCAAAAAACGAAGAGTTTAATACTATTAACCATAAAAATAAAAAATAAAAATAAAAAATAAGTAAAACTATTGTATATCTAATACTTTTACGTAAACTGATAAAAATAGAAGCTCTAATAGTGGTGATAAAGAGAGAGAAAAAGAGATAATTTTGAGAGGGGCCAATACTATCCATGAGGCCTCCGCCAACTCTCTTTTCCCACACTTTCTCATATGGTAGAATTCAACCATGGGATCGCATGGGTGAATTTTTCCAAGCAACCGAGAAGTAGAACACTAATGAGATCTTTTAAATCAATCTTAACGTATATTAAAATATTGATTATTCACAAAGTCAGGTAGTGACTCTTTGATCATATATGTGGGTACAACGCATGGTCAGTGCCGCATTTTTGGGAAGTACACCTCTGCCGATTGGACTAGGGTGGAGAAACAAGGAGTCACTACCTAGTTTTATGGTCTATGAACCATGAATATAGCGCCATTTTGAGGAAGGATTGATCTTACTACCAAAGTATGGGTTCAAAGTTTATATACGGTCTTGAGAAGCTGTTAGGCACCAAAAACTACCCGACCCGTGGGTCGGCTTCCACTCATTGTTTCCTACATCTTAATCCTATTTGAATGTTCAATTAGTGTATAAAACAATGTATGTGCGGAAAATAAATATAAGCTTATACCATAATTGATAAACAATCTAAACCAGATAAAATCACATCCACAGTGGAAATTAAATGGCAAAGATTAAGGGAAGAGAGATGCAAACACAAGGACAACACAACGATGTGTTATCGAAGAGGAAATTGAAGCCTTCGGTGTAAAATCTCTCCGCCGCTCTCCAAGCGGTCAATAATCCACTAAAGAATGAAGTTGGGATACATAAACAGCAGAAGTCCCTCCAAGCTTAATCTACCTAGTGTACCTAAGCCCTCCAAGCTTTTTCCTCCAACGAGGTTGCGCCGAACATTTGTCTTCTTTAGCTTACCAGATTCTACTATAGCCAATAGCATCAACCAATAACCATTGGTCCCTTCCTAACTGCTTCCCAAAGCACTAAATAGCCTTCTCATAGATGTGGGTATGGTCAAAAAATGATTTGGGTAAGAACCTCTCAAGGATGTAACAATGGAGAGGGTGAGAGTAGAGAAATTTGAAAAGTCTCTATGTAAAGATTGTGGATGAATCAATCTTGTTGTTCTCTAGGGTTTCTCTCTCAAAATTCTCTCTAGAAACTCTCTACATTTTGTGAGTATAAGGGTCTATATATAGTAGTATGTGTTTGGAATGTGAAGAATCATTTTTTCCAAAACAAGGCTAGCTGGTGGCTTGGCCTCGCGACTTGACTGAGCCGTGAGTTCAAGCCACGAGATAATTAAATGGCCAGTCTGGACTTTTTGTCCTGTAGTGCTCCGGCTGGCATGACGCTTCAGCTTCTTCGCATGCTTGGCACATGAGCATCTTTTGGCGGCTTGCAAGCTTCAATGATCAATTCAACCAAGACATACACAATTAGCACTAGATAATGTGACCCATCTCTATTATAGAAATATGCATATATGACCTCCCACATGAACTTGATTACATTTCTTTGAAACTTTTCATTTAGTTCCATAAACATCATATCATTTGATCTTTTGAATAAATACATCTCATTGTGAGATCGATGCTTGAAATTTTTGATATTTCAATTTGATAAGATAGCCTTTGGCTTTTTGGCCATCATACATTTTATGTTTGGTCACTTTCCCTTTTTCCTAGTCAAAAACTAATATGAGCGACATGCTTTTGCAGCTCAATATCTCTTTTCATTTGGAGATTTACATTTGGTGAGCTCTTTAAGTAGAAGCAATAAAATAAAATAGTGGGAAGATATATAGAAACAAGTCTATGCATGTCTCAAGATCAACAAAACCATTCACTAATCATTCATGACAAGGTTGAAAATTTATTTACAATAATCACATAGATTTCAAGATTTCTTCCACAATGATATAAGTGCATAGGGAACAAGCTAAGCTTGTAGATGCACAAAGCCATTAGTACAAAGGTACAAGGCAAAATTTGAGACAAAACTCAACAAAGTCGATAAAACTTTTTGGATTTTCTACTTTTTATGTATTTTTGAATTTTTGACATAAAAGCAAGAAAATGTTGATAAAAAACAACAATGTAAAAACATTTAAAAAGAAACAAGGAAACAACCAAAAAATTTTCAACACAAACAAGCAAAAAGCACACAACCAAGCATATTCACAAAGCATAGGAAGAATTAATACATGGACATGTTGTAATGCTTATGCATGAGTACCCTTCTTCACCCACACGTCACATGCGTTTGAGGTGATATCCCTATAGGATTGGGTACGAGAGTTAAGATTTTCAAACCTTCTATTGAAGCTTTCCAAGCAGGTGGTGAATGCACCGATCATCTTCATCACGTCAATCACACCGAGATCACCATTTCAACCTCTTGATTACTCAACAACCCAAGTCCTCTTGTCATTTCTTGGTCCTCTTGACTTTGATTAGTTGCATTCTTCAATGCTCTAAACTTATGATAGTTTGGTTTGACGTGTCCTTGAAGTCCACAATGATGGCAAAAGTGGTTCATTCTCGGACCTCTTTGCGATCTTGGAAGAGATTTCCCTTTAGCTTCAGGTTTGATCACTGATTGGTTATGGGGCTTGTTCAACACCCTTTGGTCAGCCATGTTCTTCCTCTTTTCATCCCCTACTTTCTTAGGTGTAGAGGCAGCCACTACAGGTTCTTTGGCTTGCACAAACTTCACTTCTTTAGTGATTTTGATAGCTGAACTACTCTCTCCGGTATATCCCAACGTGGATTTCTCTGAGAATTGTTTTTGAGAGGAAATGACATCATCTAGTTTCTTGGTGGAGACCTTTGTTGGTTATATCTGGTTTTGTATCTCATACAAAACACATAGCGGAAGCAATAAACAAAGATCTATTTCATTCATGATTGATAACTTGCACTATATGAATTCTAGAATTTAAGAACAAAATAGCGTACCTTGGTGTGGAGAAATTCAAAACAAAAGATTATAAGTACTTGGTAACGCTTTTAATCTTCACTCCAATTCCACTTTACGCCCAAGAAGTGTGGTCTCTCAATCAATTTCCAAAGGAGAATAACTGAGTGGTTTCACTCGCACATACACACCACTTCACAATGGTGTCTCACTTTTTCTCTAATCTCTAATAATAATTCTGTATGTCTCTCCCCTTATATATAACTGATTATCTAATTGGGCCGGCCTATTGGGCCTTTCCAATTGGGCTTTAATGTGTGGCTTGGAGTGGGACCAAAAGGACCAATAAGACACTAGCTCCAATGGGCCTTGGGCTTTTCTGTTAACTCTTGACAAGTCCAAAGTTACCATTAATTATATTTAATACCACTACATAAATATAATTGCACTCTAGGCTTTATTAATAAATTATATCCCAAAACTTTATTATACATGCAACCCCTTCATAAAATATTCGTAGTAATTCAAAGTCATAAATATAAACTGTCACTTTGAAGATTACTACGTCTTAATCCTTGAGTAACCGGTTTAATCCTTTTAAGTTATTCATTATATATTTATGAAATCCAATTTCATAAATATATACTTTAGTAATTTCTTACCAAAGTGGTTAGGCCTAACTCTCTGAATAACTAAACCCATTAAACTTATCTCAAGGGAATATTTTAAATCTCTGTTAAGAGACTATGAATTCCATCTTGAGAATATATGTTCCATCAACACGAAATGTGGCTACCCAACATACTGAGGTTTTGACCGTTACTTTAGATCTCACTCCTAATATATCAAAACAACCTACACTTCATGATTAGGTCCATTATTCTCTCAGAATTAAGAGTTCATGCAAATATAAGTTGTGAGATTTATTATTCAATTGACAGTCGTTAGGAGAATAATAAATCTCACAGCGGTCCAGTTCAATATATCTCAACTCTTTAAACATATTAACACATCAACTAGAAGTCTCCACTTCCATGATCAAGACAAATCATCTTAGTTGATATGTTATAATCTTCGCAGATGAAATGCCCAATTTCACCACCGACTATGAACTAAAATTCTGAGTTTACAAAGAACTTGTGACTTATATCTTCTATGACTAAATCACATAAATCACATACTATGCATCTCATGGACTATATGATAATGTCCAAATATTCACGTTACCATTATCTCAGATAATAATAAAACAACTTTATTAATCACAACATTAAGTCATACATAATGTCATACATAGCATCATACAATAGGATTTAAGGGCATTAATCCTAACAACCCTCTCTACCTTGGCATTTGCTTGAACTACCTCATGCTCAAGAAATTTTATCTTTGAATAGGCTTCGGTCAACTCTCCATTCAATATCTCTATCTCACACTTGGCCTCCTTATGTCGCACTAAGACTCTTCTATAGTCCTCCTCAGCCTTCTTCATCTTTTTCATGGCTACCTTGGTCACACGTGCATATTCTCCTAATTTCTCAAGGAGTGAATTGAAGTTTTCTTGAAGTCCCCCTGTACTCTTATCTTTTTCACCATCCGATTCTTCTACAATTCCCATTGACTCCTCATCACTATGCTCCCCAAGCTTTTGTATAAGCAAATTTAAGTCCTCCGAAGACTCAGCATGAGCAATGGCCATAAAAGCGGAGTAATTCCCTTCTCCGTCATAGCTTTCCTTAGAATCAAAATTGGATGAATCCGAGTCACTAAGAGTTGTAGCATACGCCTTGCCCTTCGATTTCAAATATGAAGGCTCGAAAATGTGTTGAAAAACACAAGAGCTGTTTAGACCCCCAAATTAAAATTACGGCTTGGTTGATTTTACACTAACTTAATACAAGTGCGGAATAGTGTAAACACAAGCGTATAAACAAGAAACTACTCTAATTCATAATTAAAGCAACACAGCAGTAATAATGAAATTAAACAAGAGTAGGGAAGAAGGAGGCAAACACAGAAAACACCGAGACGTGTTCTCGAAGAGGAAACCGAAGAACTCGGCGAAAAACCTCTCCGCTGCCCTCCAAGCGGAAATCGATCCACTAGACAATCAGTTGGGATACATGAGTAAGCAAAAGACCCTCCAAGTCTAATCTACCCGATGTACCTAAGCCCTCCAAGCTCCTACTCCAACAAGGCTTCTCGGAACCGTGTCTTGTCTTAGTTCTCCGGATCCCGCAACAAACTCCATGTTGCATCTGCCATTCCAGGCTTCTTCCAATGCTTCCCAGCAGCACCAAAACGTCACACAACACTCTCAAAAGGTGTGGTAAGTGTTTGGGCTATCAACCTCTCAATGGTGTGGAAATGGAGAGGGAAGGGTTGAGGAGATACCACAAGCAAGTGTATAGAGAAAGGTGGGGATGACAATCTCTAATTACAAATGTGTTTGGCTAGGGTTTTCTCTCTGAAGCATTCCTCAACATTTGTGGGTAATGGGGGTTTATATAGGATAGGTGCAAAATGTGTGAGTCAGTCAATACAGGCTGGCATAGGCTTCTTCCAATGCTTCCCAGCAGCACCAAAACGTCACACAACACTCTCAAAAGGTGTGGTAAGTGTTTGGGCTATCAACCTCTCAATGGTGTGGAAATGGAGAGGGAAGGGTTGAGGAGATACCACAAGCAAGTGTATAGAGAAAGGTGGGGATGACAATCTCTAATTACAAATGTGTTTGGCTAGGGTTTTCTCTCTGAAGCATTCCTCAACATTTGTGGGTAATGGGGGTTTATATAGGATAGGTGCAAAATGTGTGAGTCAGTCAATACAGGCTGGCAGAACAGCATGTCTCGCGGGTGTCTCGCGGGAAGGCCTTACCCGCGAGATACTCGCGAGAGACAGCTGTCTCCATCTGTCATGACTCTTCGTATTCCAGCATGTGCAGGGCACATGCTTCACTTCGCGGGAAGCTTAGTCGCGAGATACCCGCGAGATTCCATCAGCTTCCAAATTGCTTGAGTCTTCACACACTCTCTATCACACACCCCTTACAACAATTCCCACAACAAATACAGGGTATAAACAATTGATAGTAATTACAATCAAATTTGGCACGGAATAAAAGCCAACAAAACACATAGTTGTAAATCATAACTTTACAAAATAGTTGGGACACTCTTTCTTGAAATGGCTGTGTCTGTTGCACTCGATGCAAGTGATTTCTTGTGTGAATTGGGATTCCTTTCCATCTTTCCTTTTGAATTCCTTTTTCTCCTTCGCAGAATTTTGAAATTTCCCTTTACCGCCAAATTTTCCATTGTTCTTTAATTTTAAGAACTTTCGGAACTTCTTCACCAAATATGCCACATCTTTATCGACAACATCCTCATTCGATGAGTCGTGAGCTATGACCCTTTCATCAACTGTCTTAAGAGCAAGAGATTTGCTCTTCCTTTGTGTGGGCAATGACAATTCATAGGTATAAAGTGATTCAATCTATTCTTGGACTTTGATATCATCAAGGTCCGTGCTCTCTTCAATCGCTGTCACCTTGGCACGGAAGCTCTCCGGTAACGAACGAAGGATTTTCTTCATAACTTTAGAGTCCTCCATTTTCTCCCCCAAGTTGAACTTTTCGATGACTACTTTATTTAGCTTGCTATAGAAAGAGTTAAAAGACTTATCCTCACTCATTTTCAGCTCCTCAAAATGAGTGGTTAGCATCTGCAGCTTCGTATCCTTCACTTTCTTCGTTCCTTCATACATGGTCTCCAATATCTGCCATACCTCCTTGGCAATAGAAATGTGAGATATCCTGTGGAACTCTTCTAGAGACACAACACAAAAAATAGCGTTAAGTGCTTTGCTATTTGCATTACATGCCTCGAAGTTTGCCTTATCTCACGTGGATTTGGCAGCCTCCGGCATAGTCCATCCAATATCCACCACATCCCAAATGGTTTCATCCATTGAACACAAAAATGCCCTCATCCTGACTTTCCAATAGGCATAGTTACTACCATCAAAATATGGTGGTGCATTTAAAGATTGAGATCGGTCCATCTCACTACGGGGTCAAGGATCACACTAAGGTGTTTAAACCACAAAGAGTGCACCCGCTCTAATACCAATTGAATGTTCAATTAGTGTATAAAACATTATGAACATTTAGACCCCCAATATACAAATTACCAATTCAAGCTTAATATCAAACAATGTATGTGCGGAAAATGAATATAAGCTTATACCAGAATTGATAAACAATCTAAACTAGATAAAATCACATCCATAGCAGAAATTAAGGAAAGATTATTATCGCAAACACAAGGACAACACAATGATGTGTTATCGAAGAGGAAACCGAAGCCCTCGATGTAAAACCTCTACGCCGCCCTCTCAGCGATCAATAATCCACTAAAGAATGAAGTTGGGATGCATGAACAGCAGAAGACTCTCCAAGCCTAATCTACCCAGAGTATCTAAGCCCTCCAAGCTTCTTGCTCCAACAAGGTTACGCCGAACCTTTGTCTTCTTTAGCTTACCAAATTCCACTATAGCCTATAGCATCAACCAATAACCATTAGTCCCTTCCTAACTGCTTCCTAAAGCACCAAATAGCCTTTTCACAGATGTGGGTATGGTGAGAAAAGGACTTGGGTAAGAACCTCTCAAGGATGTAACAATGGAGAGGGTGAGAGTAGAGGAATTTGAAGAGTCTCTATGTAAAGATTGTGGATGAATCAATCTTGTTGTTCTCTAGGGTCTCTCTCTCAAAATTCTCTCTGGAAGCTCTCTACATTTCGTGGGTGTAAAGGTCTATATATAGTGGTGTGTGTTTGGAATGCAAAGAGTCATTTTTTTCAAAACAAGGCTGGCTGGCGACTTGACTGAGTCATGAGTTCAAGCCGCAAGATAACTAAATGGCCCTTTTGGACTTTTTTTTCTTATAGTGCTCTAGCTGGCATGATGCTTCAGCTTCTCCGCATGCTTGGCACGTGAGCATCTTCTGGCAGCTTGCAAGCCGCGAGCTACTCACGAGATCCAATCGCGAGTCCCTGCTTCACTACACAATCTTGAGCAATTCTTCACACTCTCTCACACACTACCCCTACATGAATCCCACCTAAATAGAGGGTTACTAAATGCAAAATATAAGCAAATTTGACACGAAATAATGCCAACAGAATGGTTGATTAAATTCAACCTTTCACTATTAAAGGCACATTCAACATTGCATCTTAAACACACATACACACACTAGCATACAACTAAACATACAACATGGCTTTTATCCCAAACCTTAACATACATCTATCACGGCAATCAACCAACCCTAGCATACATCTATCATGGCAATCATCTCATCACAAGACCTAGCATACATATCATATCACCTCATCCAAGGCAACAAACAAATCGCAAGGCAGTATCATCAACAAAGCATTTAATCAAGCATATTCAATCATTCAAACCTAGCATCATGGTTTTTATCAATCAAGGAGACCAATCATCATATTCAATGACGCATGTTCATATATTCATATGCATGACTTACCTTCACTTACCTCATTACATCACAACACCTATGGCATCAATGCATGATCATATTAATGCATGATCATATTAATGCATGTTCATGGCATTAAAGTAAGAAACAAAGAGAAACCCCTAATCTAGCATGTTAAAGACAAACAAACAACTAAATGGAGGACCAAAGACTTAGAAAGCATAAGAAAAGGATAAAACACAAGCATATGATGTGAAAGGAGCAAAGAAATAGAAGTAAAAAAACTCGGACTATGGTTTCTAGGCATGAGTATGCATACACATACAGTTGGCCTGCGCACGAGTATGCATGCGCATACGTAGGCCTGCGCATGCAAGCAAATTGTATGTGAATGTACACTTCGAGCCTGCATACACATGCACACGTAGACACGCTCAGAAGAACCCTAACCCAGAAATCAAGAACAGAAACTAAAAGAACAACAAATCTAGTAACCTAACATGCTTTGAAATAGAAATCAACTAAAACCTAAAAAAACAAGTTAACTCATGAAAAAAGAAAAGAAATAGGATTAAAAGCAAGATTAAAGGCAAAAATGAAAGAAAAGAGGTTATAACATACACCTCAAAACAAAAGCTTTATTAGCTTGATTTCGACAGTTCCTCTCAGTCAAATCTATTCACAATCAAACAAAAATGATTAGTAAACTTCAAAACTCGAAAATCAAGACTAGAAAATGTCCCAATCAAAAGAAAATTGACTTGAGGATATTTTGTGAAAAAAAATCCCTCTTTGATTCACTATTTCTAATGAATCTTAGGTTCTCTCTTAGGATTTTCTATGTATTCTTGAAATATACCATGTAAGGCTTTATATAGTTGAAAAATGGGGGCTTGGAATAGCTCCAAGACAATGTGGGATTCATTCCAAACCTTAGTTTTTAATGTAGAAAATTTGTCTTTCATAGGTTTCTAAAACCCTAGCTGCGTGCACAGGTTTGTGCCTGCATACGCATGCATCAGATCTGCGTACGCAAGTCCTTGCCTGCATATGCAGGCCGAAGATTTCCTTAACCTTTTATTTTCCAAAAATAGATTTATTTGCTCACAAAAAGTTATATTTTTCATATTAAAACTGCTCAAGTCAATTTTTAATTTGATTGGGCCTAAAACCAACCTTAGGCCTTAGAATTTTGACATCATTAGGGAACGAGGGCCCGAGTCATAAGGGGTACAAAATGTGGTCTCTATGGATGCCCTTCTTTTGATTCGTAAGCTTTTGTTAATGGAATCAAAAGAATAAAAGACAAAACGTTTTGTTTCAAAATACGACTCGAGCTCAACCTAAGCATATGGCACACAACACGCATATATAGGGCAAGGTGCAACTCTGCAAAGTCACGTAGGATTCATATGTTTGAATTTCCACCCTTATTGCTCGAGAAATGAGCAACGACAAGTTCACTATCCCAGAACCTGTTTTGCCAATTACAAGAAACAGTTGAGTGACTCACTTGAAAAGAAAAACAAACAAGGCCAACAATTGCAACCATTGACCAAACAAACAAGGTGCTCTTACGAGCTTAAAGCATATATATTTGTGGTGTCCATCTGAGGCTCTTGCCTTAAACTTCTCCAAGTGGCTTGTGCTTCTGGGTAATGTCTTCTCCATCTCTATCTCTACCTATTCTAGTGAGACTCTTGCCTTGGGGTGACCTTGGTCTCTGTCTCTATCTCTACCTCTTCTACTGTGCCTACATGTTCAATTCCCTCAGGATATGTGCACAAGTTTAGTATGATGTGCTTGCATACTCAATTCCTAAAGAATACATACACTAATTTTATATTTAAACTTGCTTAACTGTTGTGCAGTCTTTGCCTGCATATTCAATTCCCATAGGATATGTGCACAAGTAACCTTGGTGTTCCGACCGACGAGGGAGTCTCAAGTGAAGAATCCACTAAGGATAATGAAAGACTCATTGGGGAGTAAGATCTACTGAGAAGTTTTGGTGACTCACGGGGGAGTCTTCTTGGTATGTAGTTTACTGGGTTAGTAACTTGTAAGGAAGTCTTTGGCAATTTGTGGACCACTAGGGAAAATTATTCTTTTTCTTCATGGCTCACTGGGGAACTTGTGTTGATTCTACCCATGAGAGGGTCTTGTTTGTTCCATGTGGAAATTTCTTTACAACTCATAAAGGAGTTGCCTTCATGTCTCAAGCCTACAAGGGAGTCCTTCCATGATATCGTACTTTACTAGGGATTTTGTTGGTGATTTAAACTCACGAGGGAGTTTCCTTGGTAAATTCTGATCTACTGAGGGATGATTTTGATACTTTCCATTCATCGGTGGATGCTTTGAGTGTCTTTGTGTCCTTTACCCAACTGAGGGTATTTCTGTCATTTTAGTGCATTCTTGAATTTTCTTTTTCACTTCCTACCTTCTAGGAACCCACTAGAGATATTTGAGAGATATTTTTAACTAAACTACACGTAGTTTAGTAGGGGTCTAAACTACATGTAGTTTAGCCACCAGATGTATTCCCGTCTCTTTATTTTTCTCCAATGGTTACTAATCGTTTCTTTTCTCTTCATCTCCATCATCTCTTCACATTCTCTCCAACTCTCTAACTTCCATCTCTTTTTTCTCTACAAAACTCCTTACCTCTCTTTGACTTCCTCTAATAATCTGATCCTTCTCTCTAAAATCTTCTTGTCTGAAACTCTCTCCCTCTCTAAGCTTTCTCATTTTCTCCATAACACACAAGTCTAAGAAAACTTCCTATGTGCTCTCTACTGATGCCTTCAACCTTACACGTTGGAATGGAGCAGTGAAGCTGAATAAGTCCCCTCCGCTAACATACAGGCCATAAGATCATGCTTCAGAGGGTGCAAGGATCGAATCAGTAAGTTTTTCAAAGTTTTCTCATTTTCAATTTTCTCTTTGATCTTCCATTTTAATCTACTTCTGGACATGTAAATGCTTGGGTTTTGTTATGGGATGGGTTTAAATGAAAACTTGATACCTTAGGAGGGGTAGGAACATGTTTAGGATGAGTTTTGATCGAAGCATGCATGAAAATGTCAAAGAACAACCCACTGTCTGTGTTCATTCATACACAGAATCGAGCTTGTGTACACAACTTGCATTCATGCGTGCAGGGCTAGGCTTTATACGTACGCGGACTTGTTCATGCGTATGCATCTCTATTCTTAAGTTCATGCGTATGCAGTTTCCATCTTGCGTATGCATGCCTAGTCCCTGCATACGAAGACACGGGCCTGTGTGCGCTTGTCATCAGTCAAGAACCCAATTTTAACTCCTATTTCATCTGTTTCTTATCCAAATGCAAATCTAACACCCTATTTTAATCTTTTTGCAGACTTTACCCCCATTTTCAGTAGTGGAAGCACTAACTATGTGGCAGCATGGTATAGGGTCCTTACTATCGAAACAAGGGCTCACATTTGTGCAGTGAGTTTCGAGCCAATTATCCGTTTACTACCAGTGAGGTCTACTAGTGCCATTCTGGTGCAAACTTTGGCTGAGATGGGTGGGACACTACCTACACCTTCCACGTTGTTGATAGGTAGATGATTGTGACTTCCTATGATTTCTACCTTATGACTAGCCTTAGGTGCGATAGGGCTCGAATAAGCTTGGAGGGTGAGTCAGGCACCCAGCTAGGCATAAACTTTCTTGGGCGAAGGTACAGCACTAAGTTGATCCATTATTTTGACATCGAGGTGGATTACAGGCCTCTCCCACAATTGACAGTCGACTACTGTGCCAAAATGGATAGGGCCTTCTTATTGTACCTTCTAAGGGCATACCTTTTCACCAATGGAGGGCAAACAGTGTCTTTGAGGTGGCTTGCCCTCTTCCGCGACTTTGAGGAGGATTGGGAGGCCAACTGGGGGCAGGCGTGTCTGTTCTACTTGTACTCTTCCTTGGACACGCTCATTCAGGGGAGTCTACACCAGCTTTTGGGGCCTTGGAAACTCCTTGAGGTCAGTCTTTCTTCTTTTTCTCTCTTGTGGCTTCTGTATATCCATCTATATGTCATCTAGGCTAAACTGAGCATCATGCTCTTGTAAACAATATTCATGTTTCCATCTTGGAAACTATCATCTTACAAACTGTTCACACCTGTTCATCTCTATTTCTTACAAATTGCCATTTTGCAAACTATCATCTTGCAAACTATCACCATGTAAACTATCATCTTGCAAACTATCATCTTCCAAATTGTCATCTTGTAAACCATATCAACTCATTCTACAAACTATCACTTTGCAAACTGTCATCTTGTAAATTGTATCCATTCTTTCCTTTCCAATGTTGGGCTGTTCAATATGGTCTCATTACTCACGGTGCGAATGTAGATTGAAAAGCTTCTCTTGAGTTAGGGCTCATTTCGAGAGGCTATCTTCTAATGAGGTGAGTTAGCATTTTAATGCCTCTCATTATTTCTCCTGCATGTCTCTTTTGTTTGTGGAATGATTTTTAGGCACAGAGATGCTTTCTGCAAAACCTAATCCTGTTTTGTCTAAGGGAGACTTTTGAACACTTAGCATATAATCAAGTTTGGAACTAGCAGACTTATTTGTTTGTTCTTAAGCAACAGATAATTCAAGTTCCAAATTCTTAACTTTATCAAGCAAAAGCATGTTCTCAGTCTTCACATTATTTAACAATTCATTAGCATTAATCAATTTCAAAAGCAAATTTTTCTTATCAAGTTCAAGAGATGCAATTTTCTTTAAGTCTAAATCAACATTCATAGCATCCTTTGCAGCAACCTTGCAAATCTTATTATAGGCTTCTTGCAAATCTGCATCCTCAGAGAGTTCCCCATCAGAAGGGTTCTCTTCAACAGCAACACTTTCATCAACTACAGTAGTAGCTGTGAAAGCAATGAAGTTTTGATCCTCGTCTCTACTAGACTCATTGTCAGAAATTTCATCATCACTAAGGGTTATAGTCATAGCCTTACCCTTAAACCTCAAGAATGTAAGACATTCTAATTTCACATGACCATACCCTTGACAACCAAAACATTATTGACCCACAAAATTATTAGAAGTTTGACCTACTTTCTCTTTAGTTTTTTCAGTGTTGATCACCTTAGTGGGATCATTCCTCCTAAAATTTCTAGATTTAGCATTGTTTTTACCTCTTGCCCTTTTGTTGTTATTCCTAAGAAAGTTTCTAAAGTTCATGGCAAGATAGCAATCTTTGTAGCAGAGAGCTCATCATCAAATCCTTTCACATCAATATCATCAACAGACTTAAGAGCCATTGATTTGGATTTGCTTGTCTTAGGTAGGTCCAACTCATAGGATTGAAGAAATCCTAAAAGTTCATCAACAGGGGTGGAGTCCACATCCTTGCTTTTAGTGATGGCAGTCACTTTGGGTCTAAAGTTCTAAGTCAAAGGTTTAAGAATCTCCTTAACAATTTTAGGTTGGTCATAGATTTCACCCAAATTATAAGCAAAGTTAACAAGATCATTCAGTTTAGCATAGAATTCATCAAAACTTTCATCATTAGACATTCGAATACTTTCAAACCTAGTAGTTAACTACTGTAATTTGTTAATTTTAACTACCTTTGTGCCTTCAAGCACAGTTTGGAGAATATTCCATGCAGTATGAGCAACCCCAACATTAGAGATTCTCTTTTATTCCTCTATGGAAACTGCATTAAAAATAGCATTCATGGCTTTGCTATTAAAAGCTGCTACTTCATTTTGAAAGGTTTGCCACTCAATAACAGGAGTAGTGGGCTTCTCCCATCCGTATTCAAGGAAATTCCAAACTCACTCATCAATAAATTTCAGGAATGTTTTCATCCTTACTTTCCAATAAGCATAATTATTCCTATCAGAGTGAGGTGGGATAAAAAGAGAGTGATTGTGTTCCATGACAACAAGGGTCAAGGATCAACTCTTAGATTAAAGGATCTAAACACTAGAGCTAACCCACTCTAATACCACTTGTTCGTTTTCAAACCCCTCAAACACAACTAGATTAACCTAGTTATTTAACCAAGTGATTAACTTAGGTAAATTATTTAGTTCTAGGTTAACACATATAAACCATATCATTGAACAGTGTGGGAAAATAAATAACACAACGATATGATAACCTAGGAAAACCAAACCGGTAAAAAACCTGGGGAGGATCTAACCTAGCTATCCTCAAGGTAAAACAGATTCACTATGAAAGAATTGAATTTTACACAATAGCGACTTAGACCACTAACATCCTATTGCTACCTCGAGTAGGAAACTTATTACCACGACCACGTGACAGCTCCAAGTCCAAGGACTACTTCTTTCTTGGATTCACAGCAACCACAAGTACTCCCAATCTTGATTCTTGATAACCCTAAGTATATGTAAAGTCAAACACCTCGAGATCTCATAAGAGATTCACATACACAGCATAAAACAACCACTGCAAAACGTGGCTAGGGATTTTTCCTTTTATACTTAAGGCAAAACATAAAACCCTACACATCATATAGGCTTGGGCTGAGTTGAAAAATTCTGCTGAAAAACAATCTGTACTAGCTTCGATCGATCGAGTCTAATTTTTGTTCGATCGAACCTAATAGATTTACATAGTAAATCATGCAATACACTCGATTCCAAATTTACAAATAAATACACTTTAAGCAAGTCTAAAACAAAACTAAACATTTTGATCATGGTTTGCCAACATTACAAAATGAAGTTCTAATACATTTAAACCTAAAGTCTTAGAACCCAAAAAATCCCTCATTGATTCACTATTTCTAGTGAATCATAGGTTTTTCCATAGGACTTTTTGTGTGTTTTGAAAAGGTACCATGTATATAGCTTTTTATATTGAGAAAATGGGGGTTTAGAACAGCTCCCAAACGATGTGGGATTATTCCAAACCTCAATCTTCAATGCAAAAACTTGCCTTTCATAGCTTCTAGAACCCTAGCATGCGTATGCATGCATGAAGCTTGTATACACAGGGCTGGAGCATACGTACGTATACGCGTGTCTGCGTACGCATGCCCTAAGGTTTCTATGGCCTTTATTTTACACAAATAGTTTTTTTTTTTCATCTCATAAAAGAGTAATATTTTCCATGAAAACCTTCCTTGGTCAACCCATCCATCCGAACTGTCTATGGGGCTGCCCCCTTGCCATCATCCTCCTTTTGTTGTGAATTTAGCAACAAAGTCAACCAGAGCCTAGAATTTAATTGCAACCCTTGGGTGGTACTATACATCGAACTCACTCCACTCTATTGCCCATAAAACGAGTCATTCGAATGTCTCTGGATTGTTCATGGTCTTTCGTAGAGGTTTTTCCATCTGGACTACTATAGTGTGTGCTTGAAAATATGGCCAAAGCCTGTAGGCAACTATAACTAGAGAAAAAGCCACTTTTTCCATGGGAGGATATCTCTTTTCTACCCTTCTGAGTGCTCAGCTAGTGTAGTACACAGGTATTTGATCCTCTTCTCAAATTAGAATCGAGTTAATGGTCATGGGGATACGGCTAGGTAGAGGGAGAGCTCTTCATTGGGCATGGATGCACTGAGTAATGGCAGAGACACAAGGTATGCCTTCAGCTCCTCAAATGCCTTTTGGCACTCATTGATCCACTCAAAGGCCTTCTTCAGTGTCCTGAAGAATGGCAAACACTTCTCCGTCACTTAAGAGACGAACCTATTGAGGGCTACAACCCTTTCATTCAAACTCTGTACTTCTTTGATGTTCCTTAGAGGTGTCATCTCTAAAATGGCCTGAATCTTGTCGGGGTTAGCCTTAACGCCTTATTAGGATGCCATGAAGCTAGAATTTTCCTGAAGACATCGCAAATACGCATTTGTTGGGATTAAGCTTCATATTGTAGAGATGAAGGCTCTCAAATGCCTCCTAAAGGTCGCTTAGATGGTGATCTTCCTCCTTGCTTTTCACGAGCATGTCGTCTACGTATACTTTAATGTATTGTCCAATCTACTAGACAAACATCTTGTTCACAAGCCTTTGATATGATGCTCCCGCGTTCTTTAATCCAAATGACATGACCTTATAGCAAAAGAACCCTTGGCTTGTGACAAACGAAGACATTTCCTCCTAATGGATCCAAGAATTAAGAAGACTTTTTTACGTGCCAAAAAATACCCCTATCAGATTATAAAAATTATAAAATTTTATTTAATATTTAATGAACATGCGAGTCAACCAATAATCCACTTATTCAACTAGTAATCTCATCACCTAAAATCAACAAAAGTGTTGGTTCTGAAGAAGGAATGTCTAATATTTTTCACCCAGCGAACTAATTGGATTGTTACAGGAAAGTCCAATCTACATTTAATAACTATGAATTGAAAATTGATAATAACTTAACTAAGATAATAACATTAATAGGATGGCCCTTGAGTTAGCCACTTAGCCATTGTGAATTCAACTAATTAGCATAAGGTTACTTTCTTGGATTAGAGATTGGATCCAAGATACATGGAATTACTATGTGCTTTTTTTTGTGATATTTATCCCCTATGTGGTTTGTTTCATGAGGCATTTCTGTTAACTTTAATAAAATTCGGTAATGTAATAAATTCCAATATTATTTATTGACAAAGAATTTTTAAAAATAAATAAATAAATCGATCTACCCTCATATATTTGATTTCTCTCTAAGGAGGCGTTTGGTTCACTATGATGTGCTCTTGATGTAATGCACATTTCGGTAATGTGACATTAATGTGTTTGGTTCACTTAATTTTTTCTAACATTAAGGTAATGCAAGATTACAAAATACATCACATCACCTTAATCACATCACCTTCTTAAATGAGGGTAATCTTACATTGCCTATTGTGGGAGAATATAATAATTAAGCAATTGACAAAACTGCCCTTACTAATAAATTTTATTTACAAAATTATCCTAATATAAATTTATTAAACCCTAGCCTCCTCTCTCATCAAACCCTAACCTCTCTCTATCTCATATCAAATTCAAACCCTAGCCTCTCTCTCATCCCATTCATAGTTGAAACTCTAGCCCCTCTCTCTTCAAATCAATCCATCACTACAATAAAATTTGTCACTAAAAGTCCAGTTTTTCGTCACTGTGAACCTTTACCGACAAAATTGGACTTTTAGTGACAAAACTCATTTCGTCGCTGAAACCCAGTCACTAAAGGTCCTGCGACGAAAAATTTTGTCACTAAAATTCCAATTTGTTATAAATAAAAAAAAAAACTTTGAGCGGCAAAAACGTTTCATCGCTAAATGTTGTCCTTGCTAAAAATACTATTTAGTGATGAAAATATTTCGTCACTAAAAACACTTTAGTTTATTAAATCATATTTAGTGACGAATAATTTCGTCACTAAAACTCTTTTCAGGTACATATAATGATGAAAAAGTTCATCACTAAAACTATTTTTAAGAAAATCCAGGCACATATAGCGATGAAAATTTTCGTCACTAAAACTATTTCTTACAAAATTTTGCTACATTTAGCGATGAAATATTTTCGTCACTAAAACAATTTTTTGTTGCTATATTTGTGACGGAAAAATTCGTTGCTAAAACTTATTTTCTGTTTTTATATTTTTTTTATGGCTTTGATATTAACCTGTAACCTATCATTACATTATTAAAACCTGACATTTGAATAGCACATTTATTTCAACAACACATTTATAAAAAAAGATCCATACATTCCACAAGTATCCAATTCAAACTCCTTCCATACAATAATTGTTTGCAACACATACAATAACTCAAGATGCCTTATAACAATACAAAAAGTGTAGCATAATATAATTAGAACTAATGGAAGATGTCCTCATATGTCTTCAAGTAATGCCAAAAGTAAATCCTCTAAAAGCCACCAATAAGAAATCTACACAAATATAAAAACAATACTACATTAAAATTGTAAATTAAAAACATTAACTATATTATAAGAAACATTTCTAACAATGCATTAAGAGTAGCCACACCAATGAATTAAAATCACAACTCCTAATATATAAGTCGTAGATAGCAAATATAGATTTTCAAATGTAATATAATGCAATTAGTTTCAAATAATGCATCAAAAAAAGTAGTCACACTATGTAGTGTGGGTTAATTGCTAAAATAAAGTACTAACCAAAAAGTGTTTTAACTTGAAGTTGAACCACCCCCATAGGTAAAAGCTCATCATAACCCTTGCTCCTCAAAAAGTTAAGAATATTCTTTTGGACCTCTTCTTGCTTATCTCGTGCCTCTTGGTCCCCAGCTCTTGCCTCTTTGAGCTCAATTATCTCGTGTTTTAGCCAATGGATGTATTCCACCGAGGAACTAGATGAGGCGGTGGTTACTAGAGAAGAGGAAGGTCTCATGCCAAGTCCATTATCCATATCAAGCAATTTACAAGTGTAAAAGCTTAACACAATTGCTACTAACTCAACACAACAAATGATTACATTAATATCTATATCTCGTTCAAGATAAGCACAAAACTTTAAATCAATTACTACTTAGACAAGCATAAAACATTTAAGACAATTGTTATGAATTCTAAATATCATAATCCATATCAAGATCAACATCTAAGTCTATAAGCTACTTAGATAAAGTTCTATCCCATTCATGAATGCACAAGTCTATATTAATACTTAAACAAATATATATTGCACAATCAAACACTCCCAATATGAATTTAAACCACCTTTTAACACCATGCAAGCCACCTGCTTGCTCCAACACAACATACCACCACAAGTATAGAGTTTTATAAGTTTTTAACTAAAGTTTACTTACTGTGCTCAAGCTAAGCTTACAACTTTTAGGAAAAAACCAAAGTTATTACAAACAATGTGTATTTAGCTTGCAAAAGAAAAGTTAAATTTATAAGTACTTCAATCTTGAAAATGATCCTCTCATAAATTACTACACAAACTCATAGCTTACACATGTAATACAATAGGTATAAGAACACCCTCACCAAAAAGCAACACATTGTAGGTTCCGATTGTCAAAGAAAAAATAAGCACTCTTCCCTTTACAACTGAAAAAATAAAGTCCATGTAGGTTCTGATTGTAGGTTCTGATTGTAGAATCCGAGTTCTGATTGTATAAAAAGGATTGGCAATGCAATCTAAATATAAGTGAACATATGAAAACCTCGTCTTTGGCTCTCTTACGTTACTAGTCCTACACATGAAGGACACCATGATTTCACAAGCAACATGTTGCTTAACAAAACCAACCACCTTAATTAATTTTTAAAAAATAGAGAGAAAGAGAGAGAGAGAGAGAGAGAGAAAGAGAAGTACCAAATAGTGAGGAGCAAAATTCAAAGCTTCTCTGGCATCTTCAAGAGCCCCTAAATAATTTCCCAACGCTAACCTTGCATGAGACCTGAATAGTAATAATAATAATAATATATTAGATAGCACCAAATGGTTTTAAATTGATGGCCTGTGAGAGCAGGAGGTCTACCTAGGAGAAATTAACCTGTGAGAACTCATTCTGGGCACTCTTGCTCAATGCTAAAGCTTCAAATTCAAGAACCCAACAAACTCTCTAACCCCGAAATTCAAAATCAGCGAAACCCCACATTCAAATTCAAAAAATCACATCCACATTTCCAAACCCCAAATCGAAAAAAATAAATAAATAAAAATAAAATTTTAACTGAAAACCCATTACACAAATTCAAAATTGAAAAATTAAAGAAAACCTCGAAATGAACATAACCTTGAGTCTGTTGTACAGTGGCACAAATGGACAACAAAGAAAGCAACCTAGCCCTTCTATCTAAAAATTTATTAGCGGCCCCAAATCAATAAAAAAATTAACATTAAAAATTAAAATAAAAGGACCTAACAAAACATTGACAAATAGGAGGTGACATGCACTAGCACAAAATCGTTTGGTTTAAAGGCACTATCAACCAAAAAATTTTGTGCTTTGATTGTCAATGAACACAATAGACTGTCATCTGTCACAACAGTCATAAGCCCTAAGGCTTAAATAGCCACAAACATACAATTGCCAACTCAGAATAAACAAACACAAAGTAAGGGAGTTCAAACAGATACTATTACTAAGAATTGAGAACCTGTTATCCAAAAATAGAGTAAAAAAAAAAAAAAAAAACAAATACCTTATATTAAAAACTCTATTAATGTAAAGCTCTATTAAAAACAAAGTTCTTAAACATCCCTCTATCAACAAACTAGACATACATTTCTAAACTAAATACTTAATTTAAAGCAAAAAAATCTGTTTTGCTACCGAAAAAGCTGAAGGAAATGAAAAAAATGACCAAGCATTTTTATTCAAAACCTTGGTTTAGTTTCTTTTTCTCATCAACCAAACACATACATCACCAATATAGCTATTCTCAGCAACAAAAATGATAGCTATTTCTCAGAGGAATATTGACAAACATGTAGTGTCCACAAGATCTTTAACAAAAACCCAGTATAGATCTTAAAAGAGAGAAGTCAGAATCAAGCCCCCAAGTCTAAAACCAAAATCAAGCAAAACCCAGATGAAACCAATAAGAAAAAAGGCCAAAAATGACCTCCAAAACCCATTGGAAATCAACGAACGAAAGCCGTAGAAAAGTGAAAAAACCAAAAATTGAGCAGGAACAAGAGAATCTCAACAATGATGGAATGCTCAAATTGGCGACAGAATGGCTTTATAATGGCTTAAATCGGTGATGGAATGCTCAAATCGAAGATGGTTGGGTTTCTTTCGGCTTATCGGCAACGGAATGCTCATCAGCAATGGTTGGCTTGGGTTATCAGCGACGGAATGCTCATCGGCGATGGTTGTCTTCGATGACAGTTGGTTTTTTGGGTTATTGCTTTAGGTGACGATGAAGACGGCATGGGAGTGCTATTTGGTGTTCAGACTCTTGGGAGTGAAATGAAATAAGAGGGGGAAGGGAAGTAAAAGTATATTTATAGTCAAGGCTTTAGCGACGCAATATTTCCGTCGCTAATGCCTAATTTCGTTTCAACAGGTATTACATTTTTATGTTTTTAGCGATGAAGGTAAATTTCATAACTAAAAAATCCAAATTTTTTAAAGATTTTTAGAGACGAAATTAATATTTTGCCGCTATAGTATACTTTTAGTGACGAGTTGTGATTTCGTCGCTAAAACAATGGAATGAAGAATTATGATTATTTTTAGCAATGAATATTTTTCATTGCTACTTCTTCCTTATAGTGATGAAAGGATTTTCGTCACTAATACTATCCACAGCAATACCTACAATGACGAAATATTTTGTCACTAAAAATTTCAACTTTTAGCGATGAAATATTTCATCGCTATAGATAAATTAAGTTCGCGCCAAAGCGTCTTTTGCTGCACCCATTTTTCAGATCACAATAGCAACGAAAAATATTTTTCGTCGCTAAATGTTATAATTTTTTTCATCATTAGTGACGAAATTCGTATTACACCGCTAAAGCTGTACTTTTAGCAATGAAAAATATTTCCTCACTAATTTTCGTCGCTAAAAATACATTTTGTTGTAGTGGCATGGTCGTCCCTCTCTCTCTTCCCCCTCCATCACAGACCACCATGGAAGATTTTACTCTCTCTCTCTCTCTCTCTAGCTTTGTGAATTTTAAATTCCTTTCTTTCTTCCTATCACATCGTCTTCTTTGATTTGGTGGTGCTAGGAATCAAGATGAAGAGATCATCGAATCGGAGCTAAAAACTTAAGATTTGCGGTGGTGTAGGTGTAGGTCCGTGGTGGAGGTGATGAACGAGTTGGTTGGGAGCTTTGTCACAGTCATTCATGGTGGTTTGTGTGGTGGTGGTGGTGGTGGGAGGATTTGAGAAAATTTTGTTTAATTTGTCTTAAATCTGAGTTGTTTAGGTTGTGAGAAAATCTGGGAAACTGTTTGGCTTGTGAGAAAACTAAGAAAGTGAAAATGGAATGTTGTTTGGATGTTTGTGCAATGGCCTAGGAACCACATATATATAGCGTCCTGAAAAGTACCTTTTAATTTTACTACCAAAGATATGGGTTTGGAGTTAAGGTACGGTCTTGGGAAGGTGTTAGGCACCCAAAACTACCCAACCCTAAGGTTGGATTCCCATTATTATGTATTATGTCTTAACCCTATTAAAGGCAGACTCAATACTTGTATCTAACTCACACACACACTAACATACATCTGACAATCAATATGGTATCAAGCATCCCAAAAGACCTAATCATACATCTATCATCCTTACAAACAAATACCTATCATTCATCTAATAATGGTATCACATATTAAAGGTCCTAACATTCATATATCATGGCATCAAAGTATTCATCACATCACCAATCCTAATCATACATCAAAGCATGCTTTATCATAAGTTCCATGTTATTCATCCAAAGCAGCAATCAAATCATGGCAAAAACATAAACATAGAAAGATTAAAGCAATGTGTGATTGCATTTACACATTGGAAATACTCATCCAAACAAGCATGTTCGTATACATTATCAAAGAAAGATCATATCATAAATGCATGAACATTACAAATGCATAACTTACCTTTACTTACCTTACAACAACTCAGCACCTATGGCATTATGCATAAGCATGTGAATGCATGTTCGTAGCATTAAAGCAATAAAACCCTAATTCTAACATATGAAAGCAAACAAACAAATAAACATGTGAAACAGAGACTTTGTAAGTGTAAAAACATGGAAAAAGAAGCTAAACAAAACAAACATATGAAGGCATGATCAAAAATAGATAAATAAAATTAGGGTTTCTGGGCAAGTTCATGCACATGCATGAATAAGCCTACATGCGCATAATCAAGCCTGCTTGCGCAGGCAAGATTATGCGTACACAAGTTTCTGTCCAGAAACCCTAGAAACACAGCCAAGACTTAAAACACTAAATCTAACATCCTAACATGCACTTTAAACATACAAAAACGTAAACCTAGACTATACAAACATATTATAACAAGAAACTAAGGCAAACAGAATGATTAAAGCATAAAAAAAAAATTAAAAAAAAAAAGGAAAAGAAAGGTTTAGACCTTAAAGAAAAGCTCTTCAAGATAGATTTTTAACTGTCCCCCTCAGTCAAATCTATTCACAATTAACAAAGAGAGTGATTAGTAATCTTGAACTCAAAGATCAAGGCCAGGAAAGGCCCTAATCGAAATAAAATTGACTTGAAAGTGTTTTATGAAAAACTCCCTCTTTGATTCACTATTTCTAGTGAATCTATTGTTTTTCCATGGGATTTCTGTGTATTTACCATGTAAGGCTACTTATAGTGTGAAAATAGGGGTTTGGAACAACTCCCAAATGATGTGGGATTTGTTCCAAACCTCAACATAAATGCAGAAAACTTGCCTTGTATAGTTTCTAGAAATCGCTATATGTGCGTAAGATCAGGCCCATAAATGTATGCAGAAAGTTACGTATGCAGACTGATTCTTGTGTGCGCATAGTGAGGGTTTCCTTCGGCCTTGTTTTTCAAAAATAGATTTATTTGCTCATTAAAAGTTATATTTTTCATTTTAATACTTCTTGAGTCAATTTAACTTCTGATTAGGCCCTAAACCAACCTTGGGTCTTAGAATTCAACATCATTGGGGACCAAGGGCCCAAGTCATAAAGGGTATAAAATGCGGTGTCTATAGGTATGTGGACCCATGTATGTAAGTGATTGGCCCAAAAGGCCCAATATGGTTCATAGACACTCGATTTTGCACCCATAATTTAGTTCTGGAAGATGACTAAAATGACCATTTCAAATACCCAAAAATTATAGTTGCATTACATGCATTAAATCATTCATTGCATACCATAAAAATAATCTTGAGATTCTAGTGGTCGCAACAGTATGCCCAATTCCCAAATCAGACCATCAGATTGAAAGATATCTCAAGATCAAATGTTCACGGTCTGCATGCATTGTATGGGGTGAAGCCGATCATGTGAGATTAATTGAAATTAATTCTAATTGGTTAAACAATCAAAATTAATTAAATAATTGTGTGATTGGTTGTTGGTTGTTGGTTTTTATCAGAAATAAGGCTGGTTGCATGGGAATAAAATGGATAATCAGATAACAAGGGAATTGTAGATAATTAAGTCTTTTTAGAATATTTATATATCTGATAATTATTTTTTTAAGGACCTAATTATCAAAATAAAAGGGATTAATTTTAGAATATGAGTTAAGAATACGTCCAGGCACAATTATAAAGCTCAGAAAGTCCCTAAAAAGGAGTCCAAACTAAACCAAAATTGGGAATCGGACATGGCACTTGAGAGGGCTAATCAGCACTCTAGGACTGCCGGTCAGCACATGGCAAGTGCCAATCGGCACTTCCCAAGTGCCAATTGGCACAGCTTTGAGGCCTAGCCCAGAAATGGTCTACGCATCCATTCGAATTTTTAGGGATAAGGATGCAACCTAGATCATATCTAATTCAATCCAGCTTACTTTTAAAGCACCATACCAATATAAATAAGGAACTTAAATCAAAAATCTGAACCCCTTTTTCTAACCCCTCTCTCCCCTTATGTAAAAGAAATTCTGGAAGCTTTGCTTTAGGAATTTCTTTCTATTAAGAGGCTTCACTTATATCCTTAGAAATTCATTCTTTTTTATCCCTAGGATAGTTCTCTACTTGTGGAATATGTTCGTGCAGGTATGATTCTAACTTTGCTTTCTTTAACATGATTTTATTTTAATTTCAAAAACATGTTCTCATCTATGCTTTATTTTCCATGAATGTGATGTTGTTTTTTTGTGTTTAAATAACCATGTTGGTCATATGTTATTGCATGCTCTTTTCTTGCTTTCTAAAATTTCACATGATTAGTTGATGAACATGCCTAGATCTAGGTTTGAATCTTTTCATAAGATTTTAGATATGCAATTTTCCTCTACGTTTTTCGAAGCTAAAATCAGATCTGCATTTTTCTCCATATTTTTCAAACACAATCTGTAGTTTTTCTCAATGATTTTCAAAAAAATAAAATATGATCGGTATTTTGTTTATAAAATTTGATCTGATTTGTATTTTGTTTATAAAATCTTATCTGTTTTTTAAGAAAAAAAATCTTTTCTGCATTTATCAAAACAAAAATCTGTTTTTTTTTTTTTAATAAAAATCTAGTATGTATTTGTCTATAAAATTTGTCCTGCATTTTTCAAAATAAAATCTGACCTATATTTTTTTAAAATAAAATCAGATTTGTGTTTTTCATATAAAATTTACGTTTTCATAAATAAGTAAAAAAATCTATTTTTCTCTCACATTTAAAAAACCCAAACCAGATCTGAATTTTTATTAAAAATTCGTTCTTTTTCTTTCACAAAACCCATATTTAAATTTTCATCAAGCATTCTCATCAAATCTGTTTTCTACCCGAAATAGATTGCAGATCTAAGGTTCTTTAAAAAGAATTTTAACCCTAGGTCTAGGATTTGACATGGTATTTGTTGCATATCATTTCATACTTTGAATATGGGTACTTAATGGTTACTTAAATTCTAGAAAACCAAACTCTATTTCGGCAAGGTGGGTGCCTAACACCTTCCCATCCTATTACCTAGCCCCTGAACCTTAGAATTTTAGGTTGGTAGATTTAGTGTCTATTTTTTTATTTTGGGTAGAATGTAACTAGGAAACAAAGCTTTGTACTTTTCCTTTTTTTTGTAGATTGTACCTAGGAGTCAAAGCAATGTAAAAAATTTTCTACCATAGTGTAATTGTCTCCAATCAATAGAAATGCATACTATTCAAGATATATTTTAGTTTGTAAAGTTTTCTTATTTTACGCATAAAAAAAGTGGCGACTCCATATGATCCTGGAAAAGGAAGGTGCCGATGCCTACACCCTTTTCTAAGAGCACCCAAGCTTTCTAGTCTCTCACAGTGGCAACTCTACTAGGGATGTCGAGGGCTAAGGTTCACATTAGACTTTAAATGACCAATTAAATACCCTTGCCTTTGTATGATTTTTTGTTTGTTTGGTTGCTAATGTTTGTGTATTGTTTGTATAATACTTTATTTGGAATTACCATTTTGGTTGTTAAAAACTTTCCCTAACTGTCATAGTGTGTGCCATCAAACAACAAATATGCATGCACCCATTTCAACATTTGGTGGTAGTAACCATTGATCACCGGTCTTCATTAGATTCAGGTACCCAGTGGTGAAGCCACCAACTCATAGCCCAAAGTCACTAGATCATTTCTTGTTTACTAAGAGCACCCAAGCTTTTCAGTCTCTCACAGTGGCAACTCTGCTAGGGATGTCGAGGGCTAAGGTTCACATTAGACTTTAAATGACCAATTAAATACCCTTGTCTTTTTATGATGTTTTAGTTTGTTTGGTTGCTTATGTCTGTGTATTGTTTATATAATACTTTATTTGAAATTGCCATCTTGGTTGTTAAAAGCTTTCCCTAACTGTCATAGTGTGTGCCATCAAACAACAAATATGCATGTACCCATTTCAACATATGGTGGTAGTAACCATGGATAACTGGTCTTCATCAGATTCGGGTACCCAGTGGTGAAGCCACCAACTCATAGCCCAAAGTCACTGGATCATTTCTTGTTGACTAAAAAGGATAGACGACCCTGTTTGGACCAACGTAATGTTCATTATATTACAAGTTAAGAGGTGTAACATCCTAGCTATAGGAAACAATACAACAACAAATCCACCCTAGAATGTAATGACTTAGAACCTATCCTTAGGCTGGTCCATTAAAATTGCATTGCATTCTATGTATGTTTGTTTGGTTGGTAGATTGATGTAAATGGGAACCTAGCTTTGTTTAACCCAACCAAGCCTTTTCTTAGGGGAGAATTTGGTCAAGATCAGAGGGAAGACTCCAAAAAGAATCCGAGAACGACAACCAAGCTAGCAATTCCAGTTCCAAGCCTATCACAGTACCGACGCCCTTGAGTATAGAAGGCACCCCACAGTTACAACACCTCAACCCCATGTTCAACTTGCAAGACAACCTAAGCCACAAGAAATCCAAAAACTCTGTCACCGTGGCAAAGGGAGAAGATCACCAAAACACTGAAAAGCCAGTGAGCACTCAAGAGCTGCTAAACACTATGGTGGCAAGGAAAATTCAGTTGAGGTAAGACACGAACCTTATGGTATAGTAGTTTTAGAGCCTAAAGGGTAGCCATGAGGAAAACAAGACCGATCAAAATCCCCCTATCTCAAAAAGTGAGAAGAGGATTAATGAGAAGGTAAGTAAGATGGAGGAGATGATTAAAAGGGCCCGCAAGATGGAAGACCTCATGGATTATCAGTTGCTCTCTCTCTTCCTAAAGGTAAGATTGTCCCCAAAGTTCAAGATACTGTTCTTGGACAAATTTGATGTACATGAGGGCTATGCAGCCTCTGAGAGCTACTGAAGAAATGTTGGCACAAATGTTCCAAAACTAGAGCCACTCTTAGGTGGCTCCTCAACATGGAGCACAATAGAGCTAGAAGCTTGGAAGACATTTGTAAAGAGTTCCATAACCAGTACAAGTACAATATAGAAGTAGATGTGACAAGAAGAGACTTGGAGACCACTAAAAAAGAGTCAAAGGAGTCCTTTTCTGCCTTCATTACCAAGTGGAGATCCAAAGCTGCACAAATGAGAAATAGGCCGAATGAAGAAGAGAAATTAACTATGGTTGAAAAAAACTTGTTACCTATATACCATAAATATTTGTTTGCCTAGTATTTCCAAATTTTAAAGCTTTAATTGCTGTTGGTACTCAGATTGAGGATGCAATAAATAATGGGACCATAAAGAATGGGAGTTCACCTAAGTATAAAAGGAATTTTGGGCCTTCTAGCTCCAAAACTGCAAAAGTGTCTAATATATATAAAACTAATCCCTACCAACTTATTGCCCCAATGCAAATATCACAAGGGCTGCCTCCAAGGCCTAGGAGGGAATTTTATGAACTGTATATGCCAATGAGTCAATTATTTGAAAAGCTGAAAGCAAAAGGGTTACTAAAACCCTTAGACCCGAAACTAGTCCTAAACCCATTACCTGCAAAGTTTGATGTGAGTAAAAGGTGTGCCTAATATCACCAATAACCCCTTGCCCAACCATAGTTTTGGGAGAGGACCAAGGATCAATTGTTTGATTTCTGGGGAGGAAGGAGAAGAGGGCCCGTTTGAGTTGATCTATGACCTACCCGAATGCTTTATGATGACTTGGGAAGACCTAATGGGCATGACGTCCGTAGCAGGATATGATATATGGAGTGAGGATACTACAGAAATCCCAAATTACTTAACATCCACATATGGAGGGAGACACTTCAAACCCCAATCAAGTGATCCTACATCCACATATAGGGGGAGACACTTCAAACCCCAATCAGATGACCCAACATCCACATATAGAGGAAGACACTTCAAACCCCGAGACACTGAATCAAATGACCCATCAAAAATTGCCCACATCACATGAGGGGGGAGATACTTCAAACCACCACATCTAAAGATAAACAACCCGATAGAGGCCTTGAACATGGCAACCCAACAAACACCTAATGAAGAGGATGAGGTCCTCAAGCAATTGCAAAAGACGCAAGCCACCATATCTAAAACCACTACTTCTCAAGATTTGAATGCTATGATTGGGTCTATAAGTAGGGAGCTGACTATTTCATACTCCAACAAAAATTTGACTAAGAAGGGAAAGCATCATAACGACCCATAGCACATTACTATGGATTCCAAAGGCAAGAGGATACCGATGGTCTTAATTGATGTTGGAAGTGCTTTGAATGTGTGTCCTTTAAAAACCGCAAGTTTCCTAGGCTTGAATATTGAAGATTTTATGCCATCTGATTAGCATGTGAAAGCATACGGCAATAGTAGAAGGGAGGTTTTAGGTATTGTGACACTAGAGCTCACCATAAGGCCAATGATTTTTTTATTATTAAAAATAAAAAAATAAAAAAATAAAAAAAAACCCAGTAGAATTTCAAGTGCTAAACATAGCTTCGTGCTTCAACATGCTCCTTGGGCGACCATGGATCCACGACACAGAAGCCATGCCTTCATCCCTGTATCAAAAAGTTTGGTTTCTACATGAAGGAGCTATAGTTACCATATATGGTAACACTTTAACTGTACCAAAGCCCATTTTTTATATCGATTCTAAGAAGAAGCCAATAACCCTAGATGGCTTTGAGATTGAGAAGCCTGGTTTTGAAAGAAGGGAAGAAGTGGTTGAAAAGATCTCTATGGACTTCAATTTCTATAGCAATAACAATGTGGTAGCATTGATGAGAAAGATGAGTTATTTTCCAAGGATGAACCTAGGGAAGACCGTGAAAGAAGCAACTGTACAAGTTCCAACAATTCCTACAGCCACACCACCTTTCGGGTTAGGTTATAAACTTATGGATGATGACTTATAAGAGATGGAAGTGAGGAGGATGGCCCACGCAAAGGCTAAAGCAAAAGGACTTCCTAGTTCCCCAAAACGCTTGAAGCCTTACACTTCTACACTGAATGTAAAGTTTGTTAAAGCTGGAGATAGTCAGTGTTGTTGAAGATTTCCTAAACCAAGATACAATCCTGAGTCAAAGACAATGGTGCTTGGATTTGAATTATTCTTTGATTGTGACAATAAGCATCCGAAACTAACAGATACAAACTGGGTCCTGACTGATTGGGTAGATTACATGGATCCTAATGAAATGACTACACTATTGGGAGACACTATCTTCAACATAGAAGAGGAAGAATACTGAGAGGCTTGCCAACATGCATTGAAGAACCCATATGAAGGAAGAATGTATGATGAAAGTGATGAAGGGGGAGAAGCCCCTAGTGATGACGACAAAGGTAGTTGCAGCGAAGATGACAATAGTGGCAATAGTGAAGATAGAGACGATAAGAGTAATGATATTGATAGTGAAAAAAGTAGTAGTGAGGACTATGATAGCCAAGATAATGACAATGAAAAGGGTGAACCCCCTAGTTAAAGAGAGGATGAAGATGCAAGAGCCTTCTATGAAGACAATTTTGATGATGATGTGGACTACTATGATGGAGACATAGAGGATGATGCAGAAGCTGAGGATGAAGACAGAGGATGATGCAAAAGTTGAGGGTGAAGACTATGATGAATACCCTATGGGCAACCTTCGGATTTGAGTTGCATTACAGATGTCAGTTCAAAATCAGGCCTCTGATATGACAAGCATGGTAGGGAGATTCTCGAGCTTGGCTCATTCCATAATTCAAAATTTGGCTCACTGATGGCATACATTGATGAAGAAGATGACATAGATGCAAGACTGGCGACACTGGACAGAAAGCTAATGATCCATAGCTTCAAAAACTTAACCCTAAAGGATTTTGAAGATGAAGATAAGAGAATGGAAGTGAGAAAATCAGAATTCCTCCCCAAATATGTCCACCCAAGTAACAAAGGGAAGCAAGATTTATTTAGGGAGTGGATGGACAGTATAGAGCGCCTGGATAACTATGCATTTTACCAACCTACAGACATGGAATTTGATGGTGAAAGTATAAATTATATAGATGAAGACCCCAGAGTGTTGATGCTAAAGGAAGAAAGAACTCACTAGGAGCCAGCTGCCATTGTCAAAGCCATAATTGAGTTGAATAACTGGGCATGGGAGGGAGCTACCCACCCCATGGAAGACCCTCTGAAGAAGATCAAGACTATAAAGTTGTGATTTACAACTATGTTTTATGGTGGCTTTATTCCATGACAAAAAGTGTTGTAATTGCTTTAATTTATTTCCTTGTATTTTGTGAGATTTTATTGTATTGGGTTCAGTATTAAGTTGGTAAAGACTCAAGCTTAATTGAAGATCAGTACATTTTGTGACTAGCTCGCGAGAAGTTTGCGAGAAGAGTTCCCTCAAAAAGGGCATGTGAGGAGCACATGGCTCAAAGCTGAAAAGTCGTGCCAAGCTGTCGTTTTTGCAAGTGTCTCACCGGTAAGGTCTTCCTATGAGGTAGTCGCGAAACATTTTGCCTATAGGATTTTCAAGAGTGACTTTCTTACCCTTCACCCATACTATATATACCCTCATTACCCATAAATGTAAAAGAAGGCATTCAAAGAGAAAAAACCCTAGATAGGTTTTCAACAACACACACACCCATCTTTTAGAGAGAAAGTTACCCATTCTTAATGAGAAATCATTGTAGCCTTTTCTCCATCCCTCTCCCATTGTCATACCTTGAGAGGAGATTTGTACCTAAACACTTGCCACACTCTTTCAGAGTGTTCAGTGAGGTTTTGGTGCTGCTGGGAAGCATTGGAAGAAGCCAAGGATGACAGATGCAACATAGAGCTTGTTGCTAGATCCGGAGAGCTAGACAAGACCCAATTCCAAGAAGCCTTGTTAGAGTAGGAACTTGGAAGAATTAGGTACATCAGGTAGATTAGGCTTGGAGGGTGTCTTGCTAACCTATGTATCCCAATTGATTGTCTAATGGATCGATTAATGCTTAGAGGGCGGCGGAGAAGTTTTTCGCCGAGTTCTTCGATTTCCTCTTCAATAACACATCTGCGTGTTATCTTGTGTTTGCATATCTCTTCCCTACTCTTTTACATTCCATTTTACTGCTGTGTTGCTCTGAATATGGATTAGAGTAGCTTGTTTGTTTATCTGCTCGCATTTACTTTATTCCACACTTAGTATTAAGTTAGTGTAAAATCAATCGAACCGTAACTTTTTTTTTTTTGAGGTCTAAACAGCTCTCGTGTTTTCAATACATTTTTGAGCTTTCAAAGTCCCTTAAGCCACTCACTCCTACCAAAAACATTGTTCTATCCCCATTGAGTCTATCTCTGCTAGTATTGTTATTCCTATTAAGTCTGTTAGTGATCGTGTTTCTATTCCTATAGAGTCCATTTATGTTGAGTCTATTAAGAACTCTACTCCTTATAATATGATTTCTGATTCAACTTATTTGTTGGCTTTGAATGTTTTTGTTTGGAAATTAGTAAAGAAACTTTTAATAATGAGGAATTAAAACAAGGACATATAGAACCCATAAAAGAATAAACCTAATCTATTAACTTAGGAGCTGTTGATGAACCGAAGATGGTCCAAATTGGTAATACCTTAACCTCCTCTAAGAAGGATGCATTAGTCACACCATTGAAGGAGTTCAAAGAGGTGTTTGCATGGTCATACAAGGATATGCTCGGGATTGATACAGATATAGTACAACATTGCATTCCTATGGACCTCGCCATGAAGCTAATCAAGCAGAAGCTGAGAAGAATGAAGCCAAAGTGGACTCTTAAGATCAAAGAAGAAGTTAAGAAATAGTATAATGTAGGATTCTTGAGGGCGATCAACTACCCAAAACGGTTAGCCAATGTGGTTCCGATACCGAAGAAGGATGGGAAAGTGAAAATGTGTGTAGAGTTCAAAGACCTTAACAAGGCTAGCCCAAAGAATGATTTTCCCTTGCCTCATTTTAATATCTTGGTTGATAACATAGCAGGACATGCGTCGCTGTCATTCATGGATAGCTTTTCAAGATACAATCAGATAAAGATGGCTCTAAGAGATATGGAGAAGACATCCTTCATTACTCCATGGGGAACACATTGGTAGAAGGTCATGCCATTTGGCCTTAAGAATGCAGGTGCCATTTACCAGCAGGCAGCCACTACTTTGTTGCATGATTTAAGACACAAGGAAGTAGTAGTTAATGTAGATGACATGATAGTGAAATCCAAAGACCGTGAGTCCCAGCCGCAAGTCTCTACATCCTTGCACAATCTTGAGCATTTCTTCACACTCTCTCACTCACTACCTTTACAAGATTTCCACCTAAATACAGGGTTACTAATTGCTAAAATATAAACAAATTTGACACGGAATAAAGCCAACAGAATGGTTGATTAAATTCAACCTTACACTTAAGATTGAGAAGGAAAGAGTCATGCTTGACAAGAAAAAATTTAAGATGGAATATATGTTAGAGGAGGAGAGAATCATGATGAAAGATACAAGTGGCATGACTAGAGTACCAAAATCTTTTTAAGAACAACTCCAAGAGGAAATCATGGCAAGGTGAAGTTCACGTAATTAATGGGTTTGATTGCATTTTGGATGTAGCTTAGGCTTTTATGTATTTTGTAGTGGTTTATGTAAGCCTTTATGTATTTTGGTAGTAACTTTTGTATTTTGTAGAGGCTTATGTAGGCCTTTATATATTTTGGTAGTAACTTATGTATTTTGTTCTGGTTTATGTCACTTGACTTTAATTTTAAACTAGATATTTGTGTTTGTGTTGTGACTTGTGCATGAATTGGTTATATACAGTATTTGTTGTGGCTTATATCACTTGACTTTAATTTTAAACTAGATGTATGTGTTTGTGTCGTGACTTGTGCGTGAATTGGTTATATTCATGGGGTTGTGGCCTATGTCACTTGACTTTAATCTTGCATCTATAGTAATAATTGCTTTCCAATTGTCTTGAAGGTTGCATCCATGAATCGCTCTTTGCTTCTCAAGTTGCTTTTTGATGACTCAGATGATGGTGAGATAATTGAAGAACTTATTGTGGAAACATCATAATCTAAACATCGTCGCTCTATCCGACGTAATCATTTGGTAGGCCATGAAAGGCTTTTTCTTGATTATTTTGCTCCCACACCAATATATCCACCCACTTTATTTTGTAGGAGATTTTGGATGAAGCGTTCTCTTTTTCTCTGTATTCAATCTAAGGTAGAAACTCATGACTCTTACTTTGTCCAAAAAAGAAATAGTGTCAGAAAACTTGGTTTATCTTCATGACAAAAGATAACTGATGCACTTAAAATGCTTGCATATGGAGTATCGGGTGATTTGATAGATGAATATGTGCGGATTGGAGAAGCTATTGCATTAGAAAGTTTGAAAAAATTTGTTACTACGGTAATTGATATTTTTTCTGAGGAATACTTGAGAAAGCCAAACGATGAAGATATTGCTAGACTGTTAGTTCATGGCGAACGCTGAGGTTTTCCAGGTACGTTAGTTTTAATTGATTGCATGCATTGGAAGTGGAAAAATTGTCCATTTGTATGGAAAAGTCAATATTGTGGTCATCTTCATGAGCCTACTATTATTTTGGAGGCAATAGCATCATATGATCTTTGGATATGACATGCATTTTTTAGGTTACCTGGATCAAATTATGATACTAATGTGTTAGAACGGTCTCATGTATTTAATGAACTTGCTAAAGGACGTGCTCCTGCAGTACATTACTCAATCAATGATCATGACTACACAATTGAATATTACCTTGCTGATGATATATATCCAAAGTGGGTAACATTTGTGAAAATAATCCCATCTCCACAAGGACATAAGCGAAAATTATTTGCAGCAGCCCAAGAGGTGTATAGGAAGGATGTTGAACATGCATTTGGAGTGCTTCAAGCACGTTTCGCAATTGTCCATAGACCTGTACAATTTTTCCATCTTGAAACATTCCAAAAGATCATGAAAGCGTGCATAATTTTCCATAACATGATTGTTGAAAATGAGCGAGATGATAATGAAGCGGTAGACTTGGATTATGAACAAATTGATGGAGTGGATAATCCTCCTATGCATGTGTTACGTGAAGATGGATTTGTGTCATATATTGAGAGGTATGGACACATTAAAGACCAAGAAATTCATTTTAAACTTCAGTTGGACCTCATTGAACATTTATGGCAATTGCAAGGCGAGTCGTAGGAACTTCCTTTTTTATATGTTGAGAAGCATGAGTCATAGAAACTTGTGCGAGTGTATGAGTTTTATTGTAATTTAGTTTGAGTTATATATGTGAGTAATCTATGGACTATATTGTTTCAGCTATAATATGCGTTCTATTTTATACGTTTTCTTATAAAGTTCCTCCATTTCATATTTCACATTGTTCCAAGATTGCTTCCAGACAATTAAGACGATAATAGGCTATCATGACGATTGAGAAATTTATTTTAGTTAAATAATAAATTTGTATATATATAATTTGGAGTTAAAACAAAATATTATCGTTACTCTAGTTTCTTATTTGCTATCATGATGATTGAGAAATTGTTTTAGTAAAAAAAAAAAAAATGTATAAGTTTGGGGTTAAAAAAATCACATGTTAACTCTAGACGATTATTTGCTATAATATGGCGGCAGCGGTGGAAGAGTCAGTAGTGGCAGCAGAAGAGTTGGTGATGGCGGCAGTGGCATTGGCGGTGGAAGAGTATGCGGCGGCAGCAACACGGTTGGCGATGGAAGAGTTGGTGGCAACAGTAGTAGTGGCAGCGGTAACGATTACAGTGGCGATGGAAGAGTCAGTGACGGCAATAGTAGTGGCAGTGGTAGCGATTGCTAGTGGTTGTGATTGTGATTGTTGTTTATTATAAAAGATATATTATTTTATTGTAGTGGATATATTATTTTATTGTGTTATTTATATTATTTTATTGTGTTGAAAGCTAAAATAAATTTATTGCTGCAGCATTTGTGTAGGTAAAATAAATAGAATAACTTTTAATGGAGTTAAATAGCTAAATTTCTAGCTCCACTACTGTGAATGCTCTAAGTAGCTAGAGATATTTGCTAGTTTCCAATATGTTTCATGGGTTATGCTCACAACTACCCTTAAAGTATTGATTAATAATCCATTTTAAGAAAGTTTTAACATCACTTTTATAAGAAACTCGTCGCAGACCCGCGCATTACGCGAGATAATTTTTTTTTAGGGTGATCTTATTAAATATATTTGGGATAATAAGTAATAACACTCTCATTTTGTTTATATTAATAACAAAATATTTTAAATTTATTTAAGAATTTGTTTATAAATGTTTAATCATGGTTAGTAAAGACATTACTCATAACTTAAGAATTAAAATACAAATTTATAAAATTCTAAAATATTTGAAATGACAAATCTCTCCATAACTCATTGGGAAAATAAAAGGGGGAAAAAAAAGAAAAGAAGCAAAAGACATTACTTAATATTTTAAAATACACTTTAATTTAAAATTTTAAAATAAGATAATTTAATTTTAAAATTAAGGATAATTTTGGAACCTATCTTAAGCACAGGCAGGTTAATACACAATATTTTAATATTAATTAAACAAAGTTTGATTAAACAAATGTAAAGAGTGAAAATATTTTTTCCTTTCAAGTTTGGGGTAGAGTGTCATTTCTTCAAACCTCAAGGAAGGGGAATGTAATTACCCCTATATTCTTCTTCTTCTTCTTCTTCTTCTTGTTAATAATTGATTTTTCATTTTCTTTTAAGTTAATAAAAACCTTACATATACCTTTTTATTTATTTATAGAATATACATTTTTTAAAACTTTACATATCTTTTTTTTTTTTTTAAATGTGAATCTTTACATATACCTTAAGTAAACTCTATATATTCCACTTCTTTAAATGTGTAAAATCATAGACTACTACTTCATAATGATAGTAACTAATTAGTTTTATCACTTTTTTTCTTCATAATTTCATTTATAACATTTTTTACTATTATCATATATTTACTGGCTAATGATTTTCATAACAGAGGTGTTAAATGAGATGTAGCATTGTTTATTAGATTTTTAAATGCAATTGTGTATGAAGATTACATATATATATATATAAAGTTAAATGAAATGTCAAAAAAGGGATTTTAAAATTTTCTAACTTTATTTCTTATGTAATTTCTATTATTACATGAGAACATCTCCTTTTAGTTATGAATTAGAGTTTGATTAGTTTTTTAGTTTAAATATATTGCTATGATTGTGTATAATTATTGATTATTGGTTCAATTTTTTAAGTGAATCTAATAGTTGATTTTATTGCACTGTAAAGTTTTTAATGTTCTCCATATTGATCGTATTTATTTTTATATTTACTTCTCCTTACAACCTCTTTGTTTTCCAATTAATAGTTACTAAATGACATTTGATTTCTCTCTCTCTCTCTCTCTCTCTCCATAGGCAACCTACTGTTTTCCAAAATTTGATGATGATTTTATTACATTAAATTTGCATTGTAGTTTTTTTTTTTTTTTCATTTAATTTTGCTAACCTTAAGTTAGTATATCCATAACTATTAGTTTCTTTATATTATATTTGGTTTGATATCCTCATTATTATTATTATTATTATTTATTTAGTGTTTCCTAATTGGCATTTGTTTTGTATTATATTTTTTCTTTGATGTATTGGGTTTGAGAATGAGTGTGTCCCTAGTATTACTCCACTTTATGACGACACTTTTATTTATTGAAATTAAGTAAAAATTTTAATTTTTAATTTTTTTTTTAAAATAAAAAGGAGAGAAAAATATAAATAATTTAATGATATGGAAGATGTGGGGAGATGAATAGTGATATTAAGGTAGAAGGTAGTGGGGAGATGAAAAGAAAAAGGTAAGGAAAAAACTTGGACAAAGTGTAAATGTAAAACAAAATAAAATAAAAAAGAGTACAATTTTTTAAGGATAATTTTATTATTTAAATAAAATATTCCATGTTTAATTATTAAAAATAAAAGAGAGAAAATATAAATAGTTTAATGGTGTAGAAGATGTGACTGAATTTAAATGTTGAATAACATAAGATGAGAAGAAAAAAAAGTAAAAATAAAATATATAACAATAAATACCAATAAAGAGAACAATTGCACATAAAAGATTTTTGTTCTTTCTTATAACTCAAATTATGATTTGATGGTTTTTTTTTTTTAATATGTGTTTTAGGATTGTGCTTTTTTTAATTTCCCATAAGAAAGTCTTTTCTTTCCCTTTTATAATTTTGATTGAATTTTGGTTTGGATTAATACTTAGTTGTTTTTGGAAATAGAAATTTGAATATACCTGCCAATTTTTTGACTAATAAATTATTATAAAATCTATTTTTTATTTCTCTAGTTTTATTTTAATTTTGGTTAAGTTAACTATAACTTTGTGATGATTTTTTATTATTATGATAATTTCCTTATTCCTTAAGAGATGAGTTGTATATTAAGCAAATGTAACACACTACAACAAATTTAGAAGAATATGGTTTACCTTAAAAATTATTAATGAAATGCAAAAAAAAAAAAAATTAAAAAATTAAAATGATATATTTGTAGAGATAAAAAGATTTAAAAAAAAAGTGTAAAAATCTTTTTTTTTGTTTTTTTTTGAAAAAAATACAATGCTTGAAGTAATTGTTACTTTTTATATATAACATTTCACTGCATAATATTTATATTCCCACGCATCATGTGAGTCTGCGGCTAGTTTTCTATAAAAACTGAATGATTCTACAAGTCTTCTATTGGGAATAAATTCTAATCTTAGGTTGCTAAATACAAATGTAGTAGAAACATGGTGAGAGAGAATAATGGGTTGTGCTCATGGTTAGTGTAATAAGCATGTGATATGATTGTGGCTTCTCTTTATAATAGGATCTTTTGTTACTCTTAGAGCAAACAAAATGACGCCCTTATCCCCACCCAAAATGTTTTCCTATAATGACAAGCTTTATCTTTTAACCTCTAAGAAATGCAATGCAATGGCCAAAGGATATTCCCCTTTAATATATTGTCTCTAATCAAATAAACAAAGGCTCTTGTCTCCTTTAGGTACAGGTTTATACAGAATTCAATTGTTTTCAATTTTTTCTTTCTCTGTAAGAAAGAACCATCAACCTTAACTAACCAAAAAAAAAAGAACCATCAACATTAATTAGAGTTATAAGAAAGAGCAAAAAAGGGAAACATTTAACAATTAAAGAGAAAAAAAACAATTTAAAAAACAAATCTAAATGGCATTAACCAATGTGGAGTTTTAAAGAACTTTGGTTTACCTAGAATATAATAGAGAAAATAAAAATGAGGCTACTACTAATTCTAGGAAACATATGTAGAGAAATAGAAATAAGGATGCTAATTAAAAACATTGACAATACCATCAATCCTATTTGAAGCTTAATCATAGCTCCACTAATTTGCTGACTTTCAACTTTTGGCTAGTATATATTTAGGCGTTCTCCAATGCCGTAAAATTCCTTATTGTCTAGTTTTACTTGAATTCTGCTAACTATCCAATTAAATTAAGTGAGAAAATGAGCATAATGATTCTAGTGTAGAAAAAAAAAATCCCAAAAATTAGTAATTTGGCATAAATAGAAGAATGTATAAAAAATTCATTGAAAATTGAGTGAGAAAAAGAGAGAGAACCTTTTTTTGAACTCTGACAAACTACTCGATTAAATTAAGTGAGAAATGAGCATAATGATTCTAGTGTAGAAAAACAAAGAAAAAAACGAAAAGAAAGGATTCCCAAAGATTAGTAATTTGGCATAAATAGAAGAATGTATAAAAAAATCATCAAAAAATTAGAGAGAGAGAGAGAGAGAGAGAGAGAGAGAGAGAGAGAGAGAGAGAGAGAGAGAGAACCTTTTTTTGTGAGAGAAAACCATGCATAGAATGGAATAGATAGTTACCAATTTATAGTAAGAGAGTGTGAATAAGAAAAGAAAAAATAAAGGAAGATGAAGAGAAATAAGAATAATAATATTTATGTAGAGAGTAGTGGAGAGATGAAAAGAGGAATAATAATATTTATGTAGAGGGTAGTGGGGAGATGAAAAGGCAAGGATGAAGAAAGGTTGAAAAAAATGCAAATATTAAAATAAAATAAAAAGTAAATGTTAAAAACAATTATAGGAAAATTGAAAAGAAAAAGATAATGAGATGGACGCTGATGTGGCTCAACTGGAGCGTAACAACAATAAATGCTACGCTTCAGCTTTTAGTAATATATAGATATAGATGAATGAAGCTATCAAAATATTAATTGCTTTTTTTTTTTTTTCTTTTCCCATAAAAACTTTTTTTAAATGAATTATTAACTAGACATGACAAAACGGGCTGGTCGGGTCGGGTTCGGGTCGGATCAATTTGGTAGCGGGTCAAACGGGTCACATGTCAAAAACGAGTCATTTTAAGTGGGTCAAAAATCGGGTTCGGGTCAATCGGGTTGTAGGTCGGGTCGGGTCAGGTTGACCCGTATTTTTCACATGAATTTTTTTTTTTTTATATAGAAAACAACATATATCTGTCATTTGGAAAGTTATGCAACAAATTACTTAATGTAAAATGCATTATTTTGAATTCACCACTTATATCAAGAATGAACTCAGTTAAACTTATTAATACTTATTCAACAATTTTAAAATTATACAAAGCCTAATATTATTATCTAAAACAAAATAACACAAAGATAAGTAAAACAAATACACAAGTTTTATTTCTACACAATATCAACATTTCAAATATAAATCAAAATTACAAATGACTTATTGGATAACTCATTTGATAAAGAATAAAAATATATAAGAAATTTACAATCTTGAAAATTAATTTTATAATCAATTATCAGTTGTGGTTGACACTCTATTTCAATTTGAGATATACTTTAAAATTCGATTGCTTACTTATTTATACATGGTCTCTTTTATGAATATCATATTATTGTTAAACAACACACATTCTAGGAAATATCATAATTTATTTTGAAAAACCATTTATTTTGAACATAAATTATTAAAAAATAGATCTAAGTATTCATAATTTATGCTAATTTGATATTTTAGCTTCACTATTTTCACACTTGTGAATATTTTTTACATGTCTACAATTTTAAATCTATATTTTTAACTCTACTGTAATCAGATTATCTTGACATGTACTTTGCTATTTAATATCTAAAAATATTTACTCATTATAGAATGTTCAACTATTAATCTTTCAATTAATTTGCATATAATTATATAAATGTATCAATTATTTTCTTAAAGTTCACAATAAACAATTAAACCAATATTGTCTTAGTTTTATTATTTTTTTACCAAAAAGAAAAGAAAAAAAAAGTTTTAAAAAAATGATTCGAATTCGGGTTGGGTCCCGGGTCGGGTCGTGTTGACCTACAAAAAACACGGGTCGAGTCACGGGTCAATCCGTTTTTACTTCAGGTCAAAAAAATCAGATTCGGATTGGGTATTTTTCGGGTCGGGTCGGGTCAGAATTTTCTGACCCGTTTTGCCATGTCATATTAACCAATACTCAAAGAGCATTCCACAGTATTTCCCTATATTTATTTTCCAGGAAGGCCATAAAATAAACATTTACCATTATATAAGTTAAAAGCATTAGTAACAGGCGTATTACAATCATAGCACTGCATATCCATACAACATCAACATGCAAAACTTAGATGCCATCTGGTCTCATCAGTAGATATTCTATGCATACCCAGTCATTCCAACAGCTGGGCTTGCACGATTTGTTTTGCTAGCAACCTGAGTAGTTGCCTTGGTGAAGTACATGTAGTAATACACATTGAGAATCATTGTTGCAACCACAAATACAGCACCAGCAATAAAGACACCTTTCCGCAATGTTTCACATGAGAAGTTTTGAGCATAAATCATAGACCGATACTTGGTGTGGTAAGCATTCTTCGTTGCACCTGCAATTAGGCATGCTTCTGCAACCAGAAAAGTCACCCTGCAGATGCATAAAATGAAAAATTAGCCCATCTTTATAATCAATATATTATGTTTGCCAGAAATTTACTCTATAGAGTGGTACAGAAGAGTTAAAATATCCGAGAGAGAGAGAGAGAGAGAGAGAGACGCCAACCATAAAGCTCTTTCATATGACATAATGATATGGAATTTCTATACCCTGACAAGGCACGTGGTGAATTGCAAAGGTCATCAGTTTCAAAAATTACAAATGAAACTCGTCCAACAAGAAAATGCATGGGCACAGGCATATATATATATATATATATAGTTAATAGTATGGATAAAGCACACTTCCCAGAATAAGAGAGCAAGTATTTATGATAAAATTCCATGATTTAAAGTGCACACACCACCAAATGGAGGTGGAAGGGGGCGTCACAGAAACAGACAGACACATAAATCAGAAGAAAATATAACTAGGTCAACCAGAATTCTCACCATGATGAGACAAAATAAATGATAGACCAGGCTCGACTCCCACCAGGAGCTAAAGGTATCCCAAAACACATGCACTTTGTCACACCCATAAGTAGAGATTCGCCAGAAAGAAGGAACAAGAAAGCACCGACTCCATATCCAGTTGCAACGTCTGAGTTGTAAACACAGTAACTTTCGTTCGTTCGAGGATCTACTTCTATATGGCCCTGTTGTGAAGAAAGATAATTGCCTGAATGCTATATCTTAGCTTAATGAAAAGCATGCATGATTATCCACAAGTGTCAAAAATCAGCACATGATTCCCACTATTGTCAAACAAAGCATAGTTTGTGATTTTAAATATGTGGGAAAGTTCCCTTTTTTTTTTTTTTTCATTTGTTGTTTTATTTTATTAAGTACAGCAGGTTACATGTGATCCCTCACTGTGAGGGAAACATAAGGATTCAAAAAATAGTAGAAAAGGATAAATATAAACATTAATATTTATCTTTTCCAATAGTTTGTGCCTGTACATTGCTAAACTGCAAGGGAGTTGTAGGTAATCATTGAACTGTATGAGTATGACATGTTGCAGTGAGTAAGCACATAAGGCAGCTTTAGTTTGTTGCTAGTCTATAGAGCACGTACAAATGCCAGAATGCTTCCATTCTCAACTTACAAATCCTCAAAAGAATAGTCATCAAAAAAATTCTCATTTCTATCCTTTATTTTTACTGAATAAATATATTTACTAATAACTCTGTATACAGTACATATTTTACACCTGTAATAACTAATAAGCATTATATACTGCCACTAATTGCAAAGTCTCTTTAACAGTTTGATGATGCTATGTCACCATTTGATCAGTGTTAGTAAAAGCGAGGGGCGCACTTAAGCGCAAAGACCTCTTGGGGCCTAGGCGCGAAGCGCAAAGCGCAAGCGCGTGCCTGATTAAAGTGAAGCGCACATTTAAAAAAATAATAATAATAATAAATTTTAAAATAATTACTAATGAGAAATGCAACAATCAAATGATCAAATTATCATAGAAATTGAAATAAAAATTTTTATATAATTCATATAACATTTAGATAAGCCCTGCTTTTGCAATTTTAACACAAAAATTGCAAATCAAGTCATTTTATTTTTTTGGATAAGCTAGATATGAGTACTTCCATGTAATATCCTTTCTTAAATCTCCAATATCCATAATGCTCTATGACTAATTAGTAATATTAGTTAATAATTTAATCACTTGTAACTCTATAGGAATTAGTCTGCTATGTTCAACATCAACCACTAAAGTAACTAAACAATTACCACAAATATGTTATATTGTACTTTTTTTTTCCATGAATGAGCTAAGAATATGAAGACATGGCAACATGGTAATTGGTACCAAGTAGATATCAAAAAAGGAAAAAATAGAATAAGAAGAAGAAGCTGGGTGTGTTACTGTTTCAAGGAGAAAAATCAAGAAAAAATAAAAATAAAAATAGGGAAGAACTGGGAGGTTGTGGGTTGGGTTTTAGCCTTTTAGGACAAGTTACACTCAAAATATCTTTTTTTGATAAGTAGGTTACACTAAAAACATGTCAAATCAATGGTTTATATCAATAATGTCAAGATCCTAAAGTTTTATTTCAGTTTTGATTTATTTTTTTTGAAAAATATAAAAAAGCGCCAAAAAGTGCACTTCTTTTTTGAAAGAGCACAAAAAAACGCGCCTAAAGCACGCTTCTTTGAATGAGCCTAGCTTTTGAGGCAAAAAGCACGGGAGCCTTGGGGCTTTGAGCTTTGAGCTTAAGCATGCTTTTAACAACACTGCATTTGATACATACTTCTATCAATCACTAGGAAGGAAGCAAGCAATGTATATGTGTATAAGTCTTAGGCTATTAATAGAAGATGATAATTATAAGCACTCCATCTACATCTTGAATAAATATGTGAAATTAGAAAGAAGACAATGAAATAAAGTAGAGAGAGAGAGAGAGAGAGAGAGAAGGAATTAATGTGATTCGGCCTAACAGCCTACGTCAACAACAAAAGCCCTTGATTGCTATATCTTTACAATTAAGCTCTATATATCACAATGAACCCATAGTAGGATATTTACAGTAGCCTAAATCCTAGACTAATACATATTCAAGACTTGCAATACAAGTAGAACTAGGATTTCTTGTACACAAAGTAGGAATGGACTTGAGCCTTGACTAGGATTGTGCCTTGGTAGTTAAACTCAAGATTTGGAGACAACTTGATTTTGGAGGAAAAAAAGAGTAAGACGGACCTTAGAGAAAAGCATGACTACGTGGACCAAATAACTATAGATTACACACTAGAATGAGACCAAACATACAATGATTGAGGCTTGAATGATGAACACAACAAATATTATACCGGTGGAGGACATTTATCAAAGGCATGGTTTGAAATACTCTGCTTGACAATGATAAAGATGAGTGGCCGTAAAAAAATGCCAATAAAGGCTGTCAATCATAGGTGTGGTCTAAGTAACATGGCATGAATATGATAAAGACACATGACCACCCCCCCCCTCTCAGCCAATTAGATCCAAGTCCCATAACTTATACAATCTGTCAAGACTATCATCTATGAAATCTGCAATTGACACCACAAAATTCTATTCTTTCATGTAAAAAAAAAAAAAAAAATTCAGAGTATTGATTCCTCTTGTTTCTGTTACTCTCTCTTATAGCCTCTTAGGACTCAGAGAGTCAACACAGACCACAACAATGGCCTACTCAGGAATAGGTTTTCATGGACCTTTATTTCTTTGTTGGTTGTGAGGTTTTTCCTCTTGCACTTCAATTGTAGCTTTGCCAAAAGTCCTCTTGCCGCCACCATCCTCACCCCCACTCACATAGCAGCTGCTGGAGCCTTGCTTGCCGCTGCCAAAGTTGTGTTGCCCATCCTCTACCTAGATCAAGAACTTTTGCAAAGGATCAAGTTGGGTCATGCTCACTGTTTTTTCGTTGGTCTCCTCTTTATCGTCGTCATTGCCTCCTTGGATCACAACTCTTGGTCTAGAAAAGTCTTTTGGTTGGTCCATCATGTTGCCAAAATAGGACTAGTCATATCGGTGTCTTCGAGAAGCTTTGGGCAAGAATGAGACCACTACGGTCTTCAAGAAGCTCTTCAAGTTGATGGGCAACAAGCTCAAGCACATATCGAATATCCTCCTCAGCAGGTTCCACAGCGTTTTGTCTTCCTGTGCCTTTAGCCTGTTACAACCCTCGCACCAGGAAGCTTGCCTTACCATTGCAGCTTTGTATGGAAAGTTAGTTTCTTTCTACTTTTTCTTTTTTTTTTTTTTTTTTTTTTTTTTTTTTTTTTTTTTTTTTTTCTGTTCTTCACAGGCCCATGGGCATCAACAACTCTTTTGATCCTCCACCATCACTTTCCCTCATTAAGGGCCAAGGGGCAGAACTTGTGTTAGAAATTTCACTCTCTTGTTTCAGTGGCCAGCATGGTCAGATAGGTGGGCCATGATATTGGAAACTTGCTTGTTAAATAGTTAATACAACTGAAGTCAGAAGCCACCCAAATCATCATTCCCCATTTGGTGACTAGCACATACCAGTGTACCTCATTAACTGTTGTTGGGCTCTAGTCTGTCGCTCATCTTATGCAGGGCAACCAACTTCATAAGCCCAATTTGTAATTTGAAGTAGCCTTTACTACTATGTGTTGGGTTTTTACATTTTAATTTTCTGTTAACAGTGCAAGACCAATGGTTCCTCTAAATCTTTATAATATCTATAGACCATGTGTTATAATTATCAATGTCAGGATTTTGTGGCCTCTATTAGTTTAAATCTTTAAATTNGGGGGGGGGGGGTGGGGAATTAGCATGGTTTAGCATGACGAAACACATCCACAGCAGAAAGCCATTGATGACTACATCTTTACTATTAAGGTCTATCTATTACAATAAACCCATAATAACAAATTTATTGTAGGCGAAACCCTAGACCAATACAAAATACAATACTTGAAATACAAGTAAAATTAGGATTTCATTGTTTGCACACGAAATACAATTGGACCAGGTCCTTATGTAGGATTAGAACTTGATATCTTTAGTAAAATAAATAAAAAGAAGCATACTGTTGTTCCAATAACATATTTCCAATTCTTACGCCACATGCAGGAATACAGTCTAACCTAGCAAGCACAGGCACGTGTACAGTACAGGTATGGATACAGCTACAACAAGGTGACACAAGCAATTGGGACTTTCCCAAATAAAGTGTCCGTGCTTCCTAGAGTCTAGCAGCCTGACCATAGTTTGCCTAAATGAAGTAATGAATAAACTTTGCATTAATTAATAAACTTTTAAGAAGCTAATGTCAGTAAGATGACAGCAATGAGACTCCAATTGAGAACCAAAATGATTTTAAATTTAATAGAAAGCAAGCTAGGCAGTGAAAGGTTACTCGTTCAAAAGAGAATCTGAGAACAATCCGTAAAATATACAATATAAATAAATAAGGTACCTTTTCCCTACCCAGCAAAGCAATAGTAGAACTCCTAAAGAAAAAAAAAAATTGAGACACAAAACCCTACTGCAGGAATAAAAAGAAAACAAAAGCTAAACAATAAACTTATAGATCCCAATCACCCAGGTAACAAAATCTCAGAAACCCAATAACCCATTAATTAAACAAACAGGTAAGGCCCAAGAGAAGAAAAGAAAAAACAACTAATTTAGAGAGAAAAGTAAAAATGAGAAGAACCCCAACTGGAATCACATCTGAAAAAGTGAAAAACTTTAAAAGTGAAAGGTAAAAGAAGATACTTACAACGCTTCTTCGTCTCTCAGCAGCAATGGAGAAGCCAAAGGCCACTAAGCTTAGAACAACCACCAAAACGTGCACCAGGGTCGAGCCCTTCCCTTCTCCCATCCCTTCTTCCAAAGTAGAACTAGAAAGAGAAAGCACAATCTCAAACTGAGAGAGAGAGAGAGAGAGAGAGTTTCGGCAAGTGAAGTGAGCTAGTACTGATTTACTAAAAGGGCGTTGAGAGAGAACACAGTGAGTGAGAGAACTTTACTAAACTTTCTGTACGTGGTGGAGTGGAAAGCAGTGAAAGGTTGTGTTTGAAGAGGAAAAAAGTGGATCTTAGACCCACTCGCTGAGACAGAGCGTTGTACACATGCTTAGAGATATACAGTCATACTAATACAGCGGTATGGAAGTGTTGGACACGCGGAAAGAGAAGCGTGGGTGTTTAGCATGAACACACGACGAGACGGGTTAAAAGAGGTCATTGGCTACTATGAAATCATTCCTACGAAGTCATCTTGACTTTTTAGCTATGAGGGTCTCTCTGATGATATATCAAAATTCAAAATGGAGAGCTGTTTCAGGTACCAAATCAAATGATCGGATACAGATAGGTGTTATTAGTTTCTTAAATCCTACCCGTTTCTTTTTCTTTTCTTCAAAATTATAATATGAATAATTCCATCTTTGGTGTCTGTAAACTCTTAGTTTTATAATATAGGACAAAATTTAGTTACAAAATCGATTGTAATCTTAGATTACAAACTCACTCAATATCTTTTTATTGGAGATGAATTTTGACAAATTCACCATTGAATTGCATCTTCTTCGTATATCCTCAATGTTTGCAAAATTTTAAGAAAATTAAATATTAATATCTCTGTCATCAATAAATTTTTAAATTGCAAGTTTTTGTAATTTAAAATTATGTATAAAATATAATATTATAGATTATATAGTAAATGTTACCCGACTCACACAAAAATTGACATGTGCATTAAAAACATAAAGAACATGTAATTCAACGGTTAGATTTTCAAAATATACAGTAATATTTATTTTATTAAATGAGTTTGTAGTTTAAGGCTATAACCAATTTTGTAGTTAAACTTTGTCCTATAATATATTCCTGTTAACCAAAAAAAAAAAAAATCTAATCTACTACTCTATATAAAAGCAAAAGCTTTTTCCTGCAATTAAGGCAGTACTACCACATAGGAAAAATGAGCCATCTAAAAATCTGTCACATTCACAATTAAAAAACGATAAATAGTATTGTTTCACAATGTTAAAACACCATTTTGTTCTATAGTCTATATATAATACAAAACTGAAGACGTTCGACCAATAGTTGACTTCCATAGGTTGTGTCAGGTAAGCTTTGCAACCTCCACAATCTTCCACATCATTATTATTTTTTACTTTAATTTATTTCCTACTTCATTTTAGAATATAAAATAATAAATTTGAAATATTCCTCCACAGCACTAACCCTAAACCTAATGCAACCTTTTTTTATTTGACTTATAATCCTATGTTTGAGAGAGAGAGAGAGAGAGAGAGAGAGAGAGAGCCTAAACCAAAAAAGCTCACAAAATTTCAGCAATTTAATTTGAGATTTTTTTTTGATTTGTAGGTGGTTGATAAACTTTCATCGTGATTTGATGGAGGAGTTGTAGTAAACAATTATGGAGCGAGCCAAGCCTATTAGAGGGCAACCTTACTGTAATAAAAAGTTTCCACCTTTTTGTTTTTTTTATACGTGTTAGCTTTTGTTTGGTATGAATTATGAAAAGAGTTTGGGCAGAATTTTATTTTTTTTTTAATCAGTTTTCCTAGCTCTTACATATTAGAGTTTATTGCATTGATTTTAGCAATGTTGATGTTTTTTTTCTCTAAGGGAATGCCTCAATGAAGGACTGGAATGTGTGTGTGTGTGTGTGTGTGTGTGTCTAGAGAGAGAGAGAGAGAGAGAGAGAGAGATTAAAGAGGAGCTGTAGTTTTTTTTCCCCTTCACCGCTGATTTGAAAAGGAAAGAAAATCTTTTGAATAATTTTTTGTTAGTTTATTTGTTTTCCATGATTTCATACCCTGTTGAGAATCACTTTAGCGTTCATATACAATGATGCTAGGTGTAATCGAGAAACTATAATAAATTATTAAAAAAAAAAAAAAAAACCTAACATATAAAACAATTGTAAACTTTTTTTTTTTTATAAGAACAATTGTAAAATTTGATTTATAACTTTTTTTTTAATTGTTGGTATGTAAAGAAAAGGTTGGCTAAAAGGCGTGGATTATATCTATATAGATTTGAATTTTGACTTAAATTATGAAATATGTTATTAGTAGGTAGTAGCTCATCTTTTTTGCCTTTCAATTGGTACTTCTTCTTCTTCTTTTTTATATTCATATATTTCAAAATCTATTTTTCCAAATTTCTCCCATTTGGGTGTGTGATGAGGGTTTGTTTTTGAAAGCTCAAATTAGTGTGAAACACTAATGCTTGTTTTGACTCCTAATTTTAAATTATGGCTTAATTGTTTTTACTCTAACTTATCTAAGTGTGGAACAAGAGTAAATGAAGCACAATCACCGGAACTACTCTCTAAGCCATAAGCAAGCAAGCAAGCAACAATAAATATTAAGTTTAAATAGTAAGGGAAGAGAGATGTAAACACAAGATAACACCAAGACGTGTTATCAAAAATTAAACTAAAGAACTCGATGAAAAGCCTCTCTGCAACCCTCAAAGTCGAAATTGATCTATTAGTGAATAAGTTGGAGTACACGAATAACAAAAGACCCTCCAAGCCTAGTCTACCTAATGTACTTGAGTCCTCCAAGCTCTTGCTACCAATGGACTTCTCGGAGTCTTATCTTCATTAGCTTTTTGGATCCCACAATGCGGCTTGATTGCATCTGCTAAGCCTTACTAGCTTATTTTGGCAAATCTCAAATGCTTCCCAAGCTCCAAAATACTCTGTACACTCTGAATAGATGTGGGCTGTGTTTGTGTACAAATCTCCTCTCAAGGTATGACAATGGGAGAGGGGAAGGAAAAGAGACTATGAGGATTTCTCACTAAAAGATGAGTAGCTCTCTCTCTCTAAAGGTGGGTGTGTTGTGTTGTAGAAACCTATCTAGGGCTTTCCCTCTAAATAGCCTTTTTTACTTTTATGGGCAATCAGGATATATATAGTATGGGTGAAGGGTAAGAAAGTCACACTTAAAGTTTTGTTTATTGGCTTAAAAGTGTCCAAAAGGAAATTGTTTTTTAAATCGTTATACTATTTAAGCCAGATGACTGAAGCAACCTTTATTCAATATTTGTTACATTTATTTGTCTTCTCTCTCTAAGTCATTTTATTCATTTGATGGTTGAGACTATATAACATTATTAGTGTTAGAGTTATTGCTATTGGTCTTAGTATTATTTTTTTCCCCTCTTAAGCTGTAACTTTTATAAGTGAAAATTTACAACTTTTGTTTGACTTTTCTGTGCATCACACAAATTAGCGACACTAGTTCTTTCAATAAAAAAATAAAAAATAAAACTAACTACTTGAAATACACACAAAGGCTTGCAATACTCCCAAAAAAAAAAAAAAAAACTTGCGATATAGATACAGAGGAGGAAATAAAAAAAAAAAAAAAAAAAAAAAAAAAAAAAAAAAAAAAAAAAAAAAAAAAAAAAAAAAAAAAAACAAACAAACAAACAAACTCACGACACAGATATAGACCACTATCTATTCCTTTGCCAAACTTAGACAATTGGAACCACAAGCACATAGAGAAAGAAAAATCTGCCACCATTAGATCGTTGAAATTGGCATCGATACATTTTTCTCTCTCTATTTTTTTTTTTTTTTTAGATTTGGGTATGCAATGTTACTTTTTATTGAGTTTTTTTGTTGTATAGTTCAGATTTGATTTTGGCTTTGATTCATTTTTTTGTTTTCTGTTTTTTCTCAATTTTACAATTTTTTTTCTTCTTCCTATTTTGAATTACAGAATCACTAAAAAATTGATTTTAGTTTTGTACTTCCATTTTTAATCTTAACAAAATCATTGGGATCAAATAAGTATAGAATTGAATGTTACGTTGATATTTCTTTTTTCTTTTTCAATCTTATTTTAGGTTTTTTTTTTGTCGGAACCACATGCACACAGAGATATAGTTTGGAAGGCACAAAGAGACAGGCCGCATACCCATTACCCCATAATCAATAAAGTTATTGTTTTTCTTATTGTCTTTTTTTCTTCTTCTTCTTCTTTATTTATTTATTTATTTATTTTTTCATTTTCTAATCTGGGTGTAAAGTTGTAATTTACAACTATTTTGTGTTGGCTTTAATTTCATGCCAAATTTGATTGTAATTTTGTTCAATCTTATGTACCCTGTATTTTATGTGGGATTTCTTTGTAAGGGTTATGGGTAAGAAAAAGTGTGAAGAGTCGAGGCAAATTGAAGACCAAAGAAGTTTTCGTGGGTAGCTTGCGAGCAGTCTTCCCACGAAGTGAAGCATGTGCTCAACACATGACTGGAGTGTGAAGAGCCATGACAGATGATGACAGTTGGTTTTTACGAGTATCTCGCGGATAAGGCTTTCCCGCAAGATATCCGCGAAATATTTTGTTTTGTTATTTTTTCATATTTGATATACCTTGTCTTTACCCACACTATATATGCCCACATTACCCAAATAAGTTGAGGAGTGCTTTTCAGAGAGAAAACCCTAGCCACAAACCTTAGAGAGTTAAAGATTGTCATATCTGCAATCCTCTACACAATCCATTGTGATTTTTCTTAACTCCTACCTCTTCATTTACAAAACCTTGAGAGGTTGATAGCACAAACACTTACCACACTCATTCTGAGTGTAAAGTGAGGTTTTGGTGCTGTTGGGAAGCATTGGAAGAAGCCATTTATTTGGTAGATGCAATCAAGCTGAATTGTGTGATCTGGAGAGCTAGAGAAGACAAGGCTTGGCAAAGTCAGTTGGTAGCAGGAGCTTGGAGGGCTCGAGTACATGGAGTAAACTAGGCCTGGAGGGTCTTTTGTTATTCGTGTACTCCAACTTATTCTCTAGTGGATCGATTTACCACTTTGAGGGTGACGGAGAGATTTTTTACTGAGTACTTCGGTTTCCTCTTCGATAACACTTTGGCATTTTATCTTGTGTTTGCATTCTTATTCCCTACTCTTTTAGCTTTCATTTTACTGTTATGATTTGATGAATATGGTTTAGAGTAGTTTTATTGTTTGTACGCTCGAATTTACTCTATTCCGCACTTAGTTTAAGTTAGAGTAAAATCAAATGAGCCGTAAGTTTTAATTTGGGGGTCTAAACAGTTCTTGTGTTTTAACATAATTTCGAGCTTTCACTGGGGATTGAATATGATTTAGATTTGAATTTCTTGGTTAGATTGGTTTAGATTTAGATTTAGTTATTTGAGTTAGATTTGGTTTTGACTGATCGTTTATGAAATTCATTGGGATTAATATTTGTTTTTCTTTTGAAAATTGCGGCTGCTAAGTTTTTTATATTGAAAACACTGATCAGCTTTGCAATGCCTAAGATAGTAAATTTATAGCCTATTTTGTGCATGGTGCTACTCATTTTAGTGATTTTAGGCATTCTTTATTAGAAAGGTTGTTTTAGATAGGGGCAAATCAAGTAGAGTTTGATAGAATTCCTAAATGTGTTCATATGGCATGATTTGTTTTTCCCCATAAATTAGTTACTAAATCCATACTAAAGCTTTCTACCTCCAGTCCCCTAAACTTTTAAATTTTAAGTTTGGAAAGATTCTCCCCCTTGCTAATTTTTACAGGTTATTTATAGTGTACAATGCCAGTTTTACTATTAACATGGTTTTAAATTTCAAATGTCTTATAGACATGTGACTTCAAATCAATATCTAATACTACATATAAAAGCAGAATCTAAGAGAAAGTAAGGCTCTACAATTAAGGATGTTGCTACATGTAGGAAAAAAACCCAACTTGAAAATCTGCCATGTTTCCAGAAAAGAACGCGAAAATTTGTGACTTTAAAACATCAAGCCTTTCAATTTCATTCTTTGAATTCTATTTCATTTTTTCTTTTCTTCTCATCCTTCTTTCTTTTTTCTTCAATCCTTATATGATGGTTGTTGTTGAAAGGTAGAGATAGAGTTATATTCTGTTTTTTATTTTTGAAATTTAGGCATTAATTATGTTTTACATTTGGGTATTTTGTTCAATTGGTTCTGATTTAGGTTTTTTTGGTTAGGAATAGTTTTGTTTTGGGTATTTTGGAGAATCAATTTAAGGGCAATTTGATTTTGGATTTAACCTTCTAATTTAGAGAAAGATGAAGTTTTGTTCTCCATACATCATGTACAATTAGTTACGAATGTATTTTAGCATCATTTATTAATATGTTTGAGAGTTTTGCTTTGTTAATTTATGAAATCTGAATTGCTATGTAGGTTTTGGTTGACTTTTTCTTTTTCTTTTTTTTGAGAAAAATTTAATGAAGCAGTGAGCCATATCACTAACTATAGACACTGCATTTTGTATCTTGTAAGGTTGAAATTTATCAACCATTTTGTTGGCTTTATTCCGTGCCAATTTGTTTGTAATTTAAGCACTTAGTAACCCTGTATTTAGGTGGGAATATTGTAAGGGTAGTGTGTGAGAAGATGTGAAGAAAAGTTCAAGTATGTGCAAGAAAGCAGAGTTTCGCGGCTGGGACTTGCGGCTGACTCGCGACTGATAAGCTGCCAATTGCAGGCACGTGAGATGCACACATGGAGAGCTGAAGGGTCGCGCCAGCTGTCGCACTACAGGACAAAAGTCCCAGGCTAGCCAGGCCGTTACTTGCGACTTGGACAAGCCACGAGGTCAAGCCATCAATCAGCCCTGTTTGGCAAAAACTGACTCTTCATATTACAAACACACACCACTATATATAGACCTTTAACCCACTAAATTGGGAGAGCTTTCAGAGAGAATTTTGTGAGAGAAACTCTAGAGAAAAACAAGATTGCCTCATCCCTAATCTTTACCTTAGAGACTCTACAAATTCCTCTACTCTCTTCCTCTCCATTGTCATATCCTTGAGAGGTTATTGACCAAATCCTTTTCTCACCACACCCATGTCTGTGAGAAGGTTCATTTGGTGCTAAGGAAAACAGTTTAGAAGGAACCAATATACATTGGTTGATGCTATGGTATAGTAGCAAAATTCGGGAAGCTAAAGAAGAAATAGGTTCGATGTAACCTTGTTGGAGCAAGAAGCTTGGAGGGCTTAGGTACTTGGCTAGATTAAGCTTGGAGGGTCTTCTACTGTTCATGTATCCCAACTACATTTTTTAGTGGATTATTTGACTGTTTGGAGGACGGCGAAGAGGTTTTTCACCGAGGACTTCGGTTTCCTCTTCGATAACACATCGTGTGCTGTCCGTGTGTTTGCATCTTCTATCCCTTTATCTTTGTCTTATATTTACTGCTGTGGATGTGTTTATATTTGACATAGATTAGTTATCAATTCTGTGATTGGCTTATGTTCATGCTCTGCACATTAATTGTTTGATTATAAGCTTGAATTGGTAATTTTATAATTTGGGGTCTAAACGTTCAAGGGTGTTTTATACACATTTTGAACTTTCATACCTATTAATAAATTTTGGTCCCTGACCCCAATGATGAGCTTGACATATGTCAAACAAGAGTAATTAAAGAGTTCATAATAGTTTGGAAGTAATTACACCTCAAAAGTGCTTAAATTGCTTTGAAATCGATACTAAAAAATGACCTTTGCCCACTGTTTTGAATATAAATTTTGAACCACAATTATTTTTTGTGTGAGATTTGTTTCATTGGAAAATAGACATCTTGGGCTTCAATTTGAACACAACTTTTGCCTAATTTGGACTCATATTAACTGAGTTATGACTGTTTGAAGTTGGGCCAACTGGGCAGTCAGATTTTTTGGGTTTTAAAACTTTATTTTAAGGGCTCAAAACATAATGCTTTGATGTGGGCCAGCCCATAGACCCTAGGAACATCCAAAGACAATTAAAAAGCCCCAAAAACCCTAATTTTTACTTATATATACTCATCTTATGTCTCCAATCAAAACCCTAGCTAGGGAGACTGATTTTTTAGCCTCCATCTTCTCTAAAACCTTTTTTTTTTTTTTTTTTTTTTTCTCTTCAAAACCCTAGAGTAGAACCTTAGAATTTTTTTTTACAAAATTAAAACCTCTCTTTAGTTAGTTCTAAGGCAGAAACTATTTTTCTAAATTGATTTCTCAAAACCATTTTCAAAATCTTTTATTCTTGAGTTGTGATTACTAACAATTATTGTGTTCTTCAATTATTCTTGTTCTCTCAAACCAATCTTTGTGTTGTAGGCATTGAAGGGTAGGTTAAATAATCTCAAACTCATAATCTCAAGCAAGGTGAGTGTTATTTTCATGAACTCTTCCTTTGTTTAACATGATTCACATGAGTTCTTGATGTAGTTTCTCTAGTTATTATATCTTATTTACTTGTTGATTTTAATTATGTTTGATATGCTTTAATATTATTTTAGGTTGTTTATAATCTGTTTTTCTTGTTCTTATATTGTTATTTCAATTCCTAGGTTTGTTTAACATGTTTATTTATTTTATGTTAGTTTAGTATAATTATTTATTTTGTTTCATGTTTATTTGTTTATATTGATGTTTGTTTTATTTTCTTTATGTTAGTTTAATCTTTAGGGTTTCTAACATGCTTGTTTGATCTCTATGTTTATATCTTTGTTTGATTAAATCAATAAAAATGTAATTTTTCGAATCTATGCTAGAGGATGTGTACGTTGCGTACGCATCTTTGAGTATACGTGTGCATGGTTTAACCATGTGTACGCATACCTGATTATGCATATGCACCCCGAACCCAGATTAGGGCAAAATCTTGTTTTTATTATTTTAATCACATTTTAACATGTTATTTGATTCTGCTTGACTCTTTTTTAGGTTTATTATTTATGTTAAATTATTTACCATGTTTATTTGAATATTTTTGCCATGTTTAGTTTATTTAATATCTTTTCCTTGTGTGTTTATATTTAATTGTCAACTTGTCAAATTTAATTTATTTTGTTTGATTATGTTTTATTTGTTTCCTTCTATATTGTGATTTTTAATATGTTGTGTTTTAAATATCCTTAAGTGCATGATGTATGCTTAGGTTAAGGATTAGGGCTCTCTTAATAAACCCTTTAAGTAAATATGGCCTACCAACACATAATAGAGCTCGGCCCACAAGCCGGGCGGTCTTGGGTGCCTAACACCTTCTCAAGCCGTACCCAAAATCCGGACTCATAGTCGGGTACATGAATTCATGTTTGTAAGTGATTTGCCCAAAGGGCCCAATATGGATCCTAGACCTAATCTTGGTGGCGACTCTATTAGTCCACAATGGCGACTCCACGGGGGATAGAGATAATGTTTAACTCTAACGTGTTGTTAGGCCATAATTAAATAAAGATTTTATTAATTGAGGCCAATCCTATTTTATTTATTTATTTTTTCCACACACATGCACTTTCTACCCTTGTAACCTCAGTTAGTGATGAGTGGGAAGATGTAAACTCAAGAAATAAAATGTGAGTTTTTTAAGTGAGATTTTTTATATTAATTCCTAAAAAAGTTTTTCAAAAATAAAAGTGATTTTTTTGTGAAAAAAAAAAAAAAATCAAATTGAACTTTCAAAAAAGGGTTTCTTTCAAAATAAAATTTTCCAAAAATAAATCTTTTGAGTTTTTCTTTAGTGATAAACTTTTTTCAAAGGCTGGCCCATTCTAATAGCCTATTTTTGTTTGATGTTTTGAGTCTTTCCTTCATTGTGTCTTAGGCTTAGGCCCCTTCGTGTTTTGTCTTGTGCCTTAGGCCCATTCTTGTTTTTTCTAAGGGCATTAAGCCCATCATTGTGTCATCTCGGGCCTTAGGCCCACCTTTGTCTTGCCTAAGGGCAATAAGCCCATTCTTGTGTCATCTTGGGCCTTAGGCCTATTATTTGTGTAAGGTTGAATTTAATCAACCATCTTGTTGGCTTTATTATGTGCCAAATTTGCTTGTATTTTAGCATTTAGTAACCCTGTATTTAGGTGAGAATCTCGTAAGGGTAGTGAGTGAGAGAGTGTGAAGAAATGCTCAAGATTGTGCAAAGAAACAGGGACTCGCGACTGGATCTCACGGCTTGCAAGTCGCTAGAAGTTGCACACGTGCCAAGCATGCCAGAAGCTGAAGAGTCGTGTCAACTGTTGCACTACAGGATAAAAGTTCCAGGCTGGCCAGGTCATTAGCTCGCAACTTGAACTCACGACTCAACCCAGTCACGAGGTTAAGTCACCAGAACACCCTGTTTAGGAAAAACTGACGTTTTACATTCCATTCTCACCTTAGTATAAATACCCCTCATTCCCATGAAATGTGGAGAGCTTCCAGAGAGAATTTTGAGAGAGAAACCCTAGAGAAAACAAGATTGCCTCATCCACAATCTTCACCTAAAAGAATCTTCAAATTCCTCTACTCTCTTCCTCTCCATTGATACATCCTTGAGAGGTTCTTGACCAAATCCTTTTCTCACTATACCCACATCTGTAAGAAGGTTCTTTTGGTGCTAAGGGAAGTAGTTTGGAAGGGACCAATGATTATTGGTTGATGCTATGATTTATAGTGGAATTCGGTAAGCTAGAAAAGAAAAAGGTTCGGCGCAACCTCATTGGAGCAAGAAGCTTGGATGGCTTAGGTACCTGGGTAGATTAGGCTTTGAGGGTCTATTCCTGTTCATGTATCCCAACTACATTTTCTAGTGAATTATTGACCGCTTGGAGGGCAGCGGAGAGGTTTTATGCAGAGGGCTTTGGTTTCCTCTTCAATAACACATCGTGAGTTGTCCTTGTGTTTGCATCTCTCTTCCCTTTATCTTTACCATTTAATTACTGCTGTGATTGTGATTGTTTATGGTTTCGATTGTTTATCAATTTTGTTATAAGCTTGTTTTCATTTTCCGCACATACATTGTATGATATAAAGCTTGAATTGGTAATTTGTTGTTTGGGGGTCTAAACGTTCATAGTGTTTTCAACGCTATTTGAACTTTCAATTTGTCATGTCTGTGGCCCATCTTTGTTTTTTCTAGGGTTATTAGGCCCACCTTTTGTCTTGTCTTGGGACATTAAGCCCATCCTTGTGTTGTCTTGGGTCTTAGACCCATCCTTTGTTGTGTCTTGAGTTTTAGGCCTATCCTTGTTTTGTCTAGGGGCATTAAGCCCATTCTTGTGTCATCTTGGGCCTTAGGTCCATTCATGTTTGCTTTTTGGTTTGTCTTGGGCCTTAGGCCCATGTCATGTCATATAGGGTTGTCACCTTATCTTGTCTTTTGTTTTGGGCCCTAGGTCCATTCTTGTTTTTCTAGGGGTACTAGGCCCATGTCTTGTCAAGGTTTGTCATCTTTTTAGTGTCTTCCTTGTTGTGTCTTGAAGTTTCATTCTTTTGGGTCTTGTCTAAACTTTGTGATCTCATTCTAGGGGCATGGTTAAGTGGGAATTGAATGTAAAATTTATTGTTGGTGATCTTCATGAAATGTTTCTCATAAGGATAAGTCTTTTGTAGGTGACCTATCGTTGCTCCTAAATAGAATCTTGCACCGATTCCTTTGAAGACTTTTGTGGATTTGTATGATGCTGGTATATAAGTTGAGGATGCTATTAGTAGTGGACTTCCTGGGAAGAATGATGCAAAACCTCAAAAGAAGTTCAGGGTGGGAAATTCAAGTAATAGGGGTAACAATGGTGGTAAGACAAGTGATGTTAATGCTGTTAATGTTTGAAGAAAGTTCACTCCATTGGGAATGACTTTATCCCAAGCATTTGAAGCTTTGTCAACTAAAGGATTTATCAAGCCATTGGATCTTGGAAGGTATACTTCAAACACCTATGCTCCAAACTACAATGCAAGTGAGTATTGGAAGTACCATCAGAGCTAAGGTCATTCTACTAATACGTGCACTCTTCTCTGTCATGACATTGAAGACCTCATTCAATCTAGCAAGATCCCTAAGCCATCCATCAACCTCCCAAACATCAAGAGTAATCCTTTCCATGACTACCATGGTGTGCCTCATCCTAATTGGGGTTAATTGATCAAGACGTTTGGTCTTTGTTATTGCATCCATAAGATTCTTTCATTTTAGTGTGTTTTTCAATTCAGAAATGTCTTTGTTATTTCAATTCAGTATATCCTTGTTGTTTCGATTCAGCGAGTCGTTCAATTCATGTACCCTTTTAATTCATCAATAAAGTGGTTTGCAATGATTTAAGTTTTATGATAAGTTCTCAAAATTTCAAGTTGATTTGATTCTCAATATGCGATGTTGCATGTTTGCCCATAATTGAGCAATGGAAATTGGGATGAAGAGAGGCCATTATTCTACTATCTTAAACACATTTCCCTTTGCTCACCCCTTTTAAGCCTTCAAAGTTATTTTCTTTCAAAGTAATCATTGTCAAGGATTACCCCCTACACTAGGGGCTATGCATGAAATAAAGTGGTAGAAAAAAAAAGAAAAAAAAAACGTGAATCAAAAGTGAAAGAAAAAAAAAAGGTGAAAAGTAAAGTGAAGTGAAATGAAAAAAAGAAAAAAAAAGTGAAAAGTGAAGTGAAATAAAGAAAAAAAAAAAGTTAAAGTGAAGAAAGTTCAAAAGTGATGAAAAGTAATCCTTGACCAAGCTGTAAACCTTAAGAAAGTAAGTTTGAGCCTTTGTTATCCATTCTTTGTGAGCCCAGAACCAAAGCCTTCATTATAAGCCAAGTAAAAGTCTTCTCTGATCAATGGAAGTTGTTTGTGTGAAATACGTTAGGCATGATCCCTTTTAGGTACATAGGCAACCTTGTGAGGTGTAGCCACATCACATCATGTAAATTGTGTAACTCATGTATTGGGAATTTGAATCCACAACATTTTTTGAGGATAAGTTGTAGTACTATTCATTGCATCTCATTTATTTGCTTCTTGTAAAAGTAAAAGAGCCTATTAGGTTGAAAACTCGCAAGGGTGGTCTAGGCAAAAGTTAGGGCCTCAAAAAAAAGGTAATAAAAAAAAAGAGTAAAAAATGTCCACTAGGTTGAAAACCTGTATGGGCGGCCTAGCAAAAGTTAGGGTACAAAAAAAAAAAAAAAAAAAAAGGAGAAAAGAAAGTGAATCAATAAGGCTAGGGGCAAGGTGGACCCCACAAGGATGATGCATCCTAATGATTGAACGTCTCAAAAGTTATCCATAATGAATCAAGTGTTCAATTCCTATTTTTACCATGCTAATTAGGATGGTCTTGTTTTGTGTCTTCTTTTCTTAGAGTCTGTTATACGTCCTATTGTCATTTTTGTTATCCATTTGTACTTCTTGGTTTTTCTTTGTATGTTGCTTCTTTAGAAGTTGTCGTGTCTATCCTTGTTTTTGGTGTCTTTGTGTTTGCTTGCAATCCTTGGACTTGGTCTATGATCTTTACTGTTTGTTTTCATGTCATGTGTGTTTGTTTGCTTGTTTGTGTCCTTGTTCCATCTTGGCCCTTTGGCCCATCTCATACTACATTTGGGCCTTAGGCCTCTCCTTGCTTTGTGTCAGGCCTTAGGCCCATCCTCGTTTTATCTTGGGCCTTAGGCCCATCTTGTTTAGCTCTTTTGTGTGTTTGCATGCTTTGTTATGTTTTGTGTGTCTCCTACGTTGTTGTGTTCATCCTTTTGTTATCTTTTGTGATGACATGTTTGTTTGATGTTTTATGTGAGCCTTGTGTGTTTGTGTTCTTTTTTCTTATGTGAGTCATGTGTATATATGTTCTGTATTCTTGTATGTTTGCATGAATCTTGCGTATTTGTTTTTGCAAACCATGTGTGGTTGTGTGTTTGTATGAGTCATGTATGACTATTTGTGTCTTTGGCGTAAATTTCTCATTCTTAAGTGGCCTATTATGTTTGGACATAAATTTCTCTCTTTGAGTGGTCCCCTTGGTGTATATTTCTAATTTTTTAGTGGCTTGTTTGTGTTTGGACGTAAATTGCTCTGTCAAATGGTCCCTTTGGCATAAATTTCTCATTCTTTAGTGGCCTGTTTGTGTTTGGACATTGTGAGAGTGCCTTTTTCTTAGCATACAGGTGGCCCGAGGATCCTGGGCCAAAAGAAAAGAAAAATATTTCTGGTGGACTGGGCTCGGTTCACTGCAGCTAAGAGGGCTATTTTAGAACCGAGTGGTGCACAAAAAAAAACATCCTACAATACAAATAACTAACAACAAAGATATCTGTATTGAATGACTTTCAACAATAAAGAGATGCACAATAAAATGAAATATAATGTAAGAACAAGTCAGGGATCCTCTAGTTAATGAGCTGTATTTTATTAATTTCCCTTAGTTGTGATTACAGTGCTCACTAAGACGTGGTGTAAGGTTCAATTGAGTTCAAAAGTCACAGACTTTGATAGCTTTCCAAGCTTCAAAGGCTTGCAAAGTTTGAACTTGTTGAATCCGAGCATGTACTGTAGTGGCTGCCTTTGGGATACCGGGAACGTTTCCCCTGTTTTCTCTTAAGTTTACAGAGCCTTTTCTATATTTTCAATGGACTTCAAAAAGACAATTGTGAATGCCTCAAATGATCTAATCGTAAATGAATTCTCTATCCCTTAGTTTGAATTCTCCCGTCCCTTGTAGCATGGACCCCTTCTTCCTTTTATAGCACAACTTCAGGCTCCGGGGGTACTAACGATTTCTCACTTTTGCCCCTTAGAGCTCGTGCTGTGCCAGGTTTGCCCAGGGTCATGTCTTTTCCCTTTCTTCATAGTTTCTTGCTTTTTTGGCCTGACCAAGTGAAGGTTCTTTAGCTAGTTTTCTATTTTCGGATTTCCCTGTTGGCCTGTCTAAAGCTTTTTTGGCTTTTTCTTCTTAGCGCTCCAGCCTTTTTTTAAGTTGTACTCTTCCTTGTTGCTTTCTCCAAATGGTTGGGATCACAGCTCATGCGTTTTTTGCTTCGTACTTCTTGGTCCCACTACATGTCTAGAGCATCAGAGCATGAGAATCGCATACCTTTTGTCTTTTTGCTTTAATCTCACTTCACGCGTCCAGGGATCCCTTGACTCTGGGGGCTTTCTAGGATCCCGACCAGTTCTTTTTTCTGGGCTTTCTTTGGTTCGCTGGTTTTGCCTGTTTTTGGGCTTTTTTCATGGATCTCTAGATTCCATTCCTCTGGGCTTCTTCCCCTTTCTTTCTTTCTTCTCTCTTTTCTTCATTATGAGCTTAGTCTTTCTAGCTTTATTATTTATTGATTTTTTGTGTGAAATGGGCGCAACATTTTTTTACTTCTTTGGGCCTTAGTTTGTGGCCATTTAATTTTGAACCATTTAGCCCCCTGAGCTCATGGGTTGCCTGAGCCCATGCGTGAGTTTTCTGTAGGATCTCTTCCGTTTTTTTTTTTTTTAGTCGGGGATCTCTTCCTGGTCCCTTCACTTTTTTTTTTTTTTTTTTTTTTTTTTTACTCCTCCTTTTTTAATTGGGTGCGGCAGTTNTCCTTTTCCTTCGATCAGACTTGCTGCTACCTGCTTTTCTTCTTTTCAAGATACCCATTTGCTTCAATGGCTTCTTCCTCTTCTCGAAAAAGAAAGGAGCGTGCTCCTAGTCCCTTTGAAGGTGAGAGTTCCTCTAGTTCTACGCAAGATGAGTCCGTCGTTGGGCGCCCCGCTTTTCCTTTGCGAGACCCTTGGTATACTCCTAGCTTATTCTTCCCTCAGGTGTCCCATGGCGAGACCCCTCCATCCCCTCATACCTGGGTATTCTCTGGCCAAGCGAGTTTTGTTGGTTCTACACAAGTTCCAGACCCAAGGGAGATTTTTGATCTCTAGATCAGGCGAGGACTTCGAGAGGCAGTCCCTATCTTTTTTGATTTTGTTGCTAGAAAGATCCAAGGCTGGCCTATTTAGGTAGATAAAGAACTTTTTGATGAGGAGTTTGTGGGCCGTTTGGAGCGTGCTGGTGTCCTAAAGGCAGTGGCTATTTCTAGGAATCTTGAGGGTTTCAGAGATGCCAAAGGCCTTAGGCATTTTGTGTGCCGTTGGTGTCCTGCTTTGCATACTTTCTCTTTTTCCGTTGGTGAACTGACTGTTACCCTGGAGGACGTGGTCAACAATTTTCTTCTTCCAGTGCTTGGGGATGAAAACCCCTTTGATATTAATCTTTCTGATGAGGATCTCGAGGTGGAAGAAAAATTATTTGCTCACTTTGGTGGACGTATTGCTTCTTCTAGTGGGAAACCAGCCAGGATGGGTAGGTGGGTTATGAATCTGTCGCGCGAGAAGGATAAAAAGGTCAGGCATGCCGGGTTCCTCGCATTCTGGCTTAGCAAGTTTCTGTTCAGCGAGTTCCCCAGGTATGAAATCAAATCCACTCTTTTTTCTTTGGCGATTAAGTTGGCTCAGGGTGCTCAATATCCCCTAGCCCCCATGTTTTTGGGCCATGTCTATTCTCAGTTGGATCAGCTTCATGGAGACGAAGCCGAAGGTGATTCTTGTTATGTTATTACTTCTTCTCTTCATTGCGCCATTCTCCAGGTTTTTATGTGGGATCGTTCATCATTTACTTAGCAAGGTGTAGGAATTTAAAGTTTGTAAAAGATAAGTTTCAGGGATCCCCTGATGTGGTTAAAGGGCTTTGTGGCAACTTGACTGATAACCACCCTATTATTTTCCGTTGGCTGAGTCTGAAAGCTGGCAACCTTAACTTAGTTGAATTATTTAATCAAGTAGGCCATTTGCATTGGCGATCTCCCCGGGAGTTTGGCCCCGGTTTTGTTTGTGATTCGGTGTTATCTCCTTTTCTGACTTCTACAGGGAACACTTTCGATTTACGTCGCGGTGATGAAGGTAGTTTAGCCTACTTGGCTTGTATTAATCCCTCTTGGCTTCCTGTGCTTTCCTCGAATGGATCACGGTATACCCATTACTCAGCACACCGAGTACTTCAGCAATTTGGCTTTGATCAAGATATTCACCCTGTGTTTAATGATGTAGTTCCTTCTCTTCCTTCCTTGGATCCTTTTATGAGACTTTAGGCCTTCTCTTATTGGTCACAGAGGAGCCTTCAGTTTGTGGTGCCCAACTTCCAGAGAGGAGTTTTTGCCTCTAGTGGTTATGTTGGTTATTGGAGGAGGGTGCAAAAGTCCTTTGTTGATTATGTTGGTTCTGGCACAATTGGGCAAGTCCCCAACCCTGTCATTTCTTCTGCTCCAACATCTAACAAGTGTCTGTCCCTAGGTCCTCAATTTGAACAGATTCCTAGTCCTGTTAAGACTGTGTTACCTCGAACTGAGATAAGTACAAGGACTTTGGGAGGCGTATTATCATCCGGGCAAACAGGTGAGCCTTTATACATAATAGCGTTCTAATTTTATTTCTTTTTGTACCCCCCCCCTTTTTGTTTTTGAGTCCTTTCCTTCTCTCTTTTTTCTTTTCTCCTTCCAGGCTAAGCCACTGCGAGATCTGCCTCTGGTGCTGCTTCTTATTTGGAATCGGAGGATTCTAAAGGTGGGTGCTGATTCCCTCTCCCTTTCTTCCTTTCTCTTGTATCTTTATTATGGCGAATCCCCTTGTATCCCTACCTTCTTTTAGCCATTTTGTTGAGGCTCCTCACCTTTTCTTCAACTTGTCATGTGTTCTTTCTCAGAGTCCTTACAGAAGTCAGAGGAGCAAGAGGAGGAAATTCTGCCCCAAGAAGCCGATACTGGTTTCTCTTCTACCTTCTTTTGTTCTTTATTTTTCTTTCCTTTCTAATTTTTTTAGAAGAAACTAAGTCTGCCCCCCCTTTCTCTTCCCTTTTTTTCTTTTGCAGGAGTTGATACTGGTGTCAAAAATCCTGAACTTATGGTTCCTAAGGGGGTTGTAGGATCTATTCAGGTTGCTGGCCCTCATTCTGTTCAAAGGGTTGAAGGTTCCTCTGTGTCTTCAGGCGGTAATGCAACATTGTGGGAGGTTCCAGAGATGGTTGTTTTAGATCCTGCTTCAAGGCTCTCTGCCTTTCTGAGTCGCTTTGATCTTCTGGAGTTCAACAGCCTCCCTACCAGTCACTTTTACCACTTTGGGCTCTCCTATGGCAAATTCTTGCGGTTCTCAATACCTGTGGAAGGCCTGTCGCTGCTAGAAGGGCTGTTTAAAAGTTATGGAGACTTTACCACTGGCTTCAGAGGAGGAGTATTTTTGGGGAACATTTTGATGGAGTTACTGTGCGCTGTGTTGATTTCCTTGAGGGATTTTTCACCAGATTCTCTTTCTGAGGAAAAACTTCTGGAATGGAGGGGAGTGGTTCAGGATCTCTTGGAAGCCAAGTTCAACCTATCCTTTCTGTTGGAGTATCTACGATCCTTGGCTCAAGTGCTATTCCAGAGGCAAGCTTCTAAGAACATTGATGCTGAGCAAGCTTTAACCCAAGCCCACAAGACTTTGCAAGATTTGAAGATCAAAAGGCAAAGGGTTCTTTCTTCCTTGGCTATCCTTGCCCTCTCCTTAGACGGCTCCTTGTTGGCTAGACTCATCTCTTAACTTTTATTTTTTTTGGATGAACAATCTGGGGTTGTATAAGTTTTTTTTGTTTGAACATTGTTTTGGCTTTTTTTTTTTTTTTAGACCTGTACTTATGCTTTGAGATTGCTTCCACGTAGTTATGCTTCAGAATTTCTTCTAAGTATTTGTGTTTTGAAATTGCTTCTAATTTTGTTTTGATGGCATGTGGATCTTCTTCTTTTTTTTTTTTCTTTTTTTTTTCTTTTTTTTTTTTTTTTGTACTGAGTCCTAGTCCATAATTCCCACAAGTTTTTTGCTGCAGGTTATAGCCAGGTACCCATCTTTTTTTTTTTTTTATTGCACGAGTACTGAACTGGGTACATTGGGCGATATTTTTTTTTTATCCCAGCTCATGAACTTGGCAGTTTTTTTTATTTTTTTATTATTTTTTTTTATCAAGTACTGGGCTAAGTATCCCCAGTATACGCCTGGGATCCTAGGCCATGTATTTGAAACTTAATTGTTTTGTAGTTTACCTGTGGGGTAATCTCGGGCCCTGTATCAAAAGATTTCCCCAAGTATCCTTCCTTTTCTTCTTGTTCGCGCAAGTACTGAATTAGGTACATTTGGGTGACATATTTTTTGTCCCCGTTCATGAACTTGGCAGGGTTTTTATTTTTTTATTTATATATATATATATCAAGTACTGGGCGAGGTATCCTTAGTATATGCTTGGGATCCTAGGCCATGTATTTGAGACTTAACTGTTTTGTAGTTGTCTGTGGGGTAATCCTAGTTCACGCATCGAAAGATTTCCCTAGGTATCCTCCCCTAATTCCATTTGTGTTAGGATTTTTGTAATACTTAAGATTTAATAGCTGAGAAATAAGAAGAAACTTCATTGAATTTAAAACATAAATGTCATTCAAGGGACACAGCAAATCTAACAAAGATAGTAAGGATCATAGAGTGTCCTTCTACCACGAGTCCCTGAACAAAATTACTTAAACGATAATATAAAAGAAAGAAACACTTAGCATGTTGGAGAGTCTGGCAGAAAGGATTCCAGTGTACTTAGACCTCTCCTTTCTCATGCGTAGTATTGTTTTAGCCATTTCTCATTTATGGGTTCTGTCAGGATTGTCCCATCTTCTTTTGTAAGGTAGTAATACCCACTATCATGGGCCTCTCTGATGATGTAGGGTCCTTCCCACTTTAGGGCAAACATGCTCTGCTATCCTCAGTACCAGCTGCCTTTGAGTGAAAGTTCTTAGGCGTACTGCTTGTGCATATGCTCTAGTCATTCTTTGTTGGTACCTCTGGCTTCTTCTCTTGGCTAACTCCCTTTCCTCCTCTACCCCTTCTAGGTCTGTTATTCTCCTTTCATTGTTTGTGTCCTCGGTGTCCTCCTGACTTTCTTCAAGTACTACTCTTGGTGTGGAAATGATTAATTCTACTGGGCTGATGGTTTCTGTCCCGTAAACCAGGGAGAATGGTAAGAATCTCGTGGCTGTCTTCATGGAGCTCCTGCATGCCCAAAGTACATCTGCCAAGTAGTCACTCCATTTTCCTCCATACTTCTGCTTCATTTTTTTAAGGATCTTCAATATCACCCTATTAGTGGCCTCTGCCTGGCCATTTCCTTGTGGGTAGTACGGCATAGACCTTCCATGCTTGATTTAGTAAGCCTTAGTTAACCCCTTCATGTCTTTAATTATGAATGGGGTCCCATTGTTGCTGATCAACCTTCTGGGGATCCCAAACCTTACAATGATATGTCCTCGAATGAAGTTTGCTACAGCTGCTCTAGTGGCCTTTTTCAAGGGGATGGCCTCTACTCATTTTGTAAAGTACTCAGTGGCTGCCAAGATCCATATGTAACCACTGGATAATGGATTTATAGGCCCTATGAGATCAAGCCCCCAAGTGTGGAAAGGCCATGGGGTTGTCATATCCTGTAACGTATTTGGGTGAGTATGGATTGCATCTCCGAGGACTTAACATGCGTGGCAAGTTTTGACTATCTCCTTGGAGTCCTTTTTCATTGTTGGCCAGTAGTACCCCAACAATAGTAACTGTTTATAGAGCCTCCTTTTTCCTGGGTGGCTTCCACAATCACCAGAATGGACTTCCCTGACTACTTCCCTGGCTTCCCTTGGCCCCAGGCATCTTAGGGGATCCCCGCTATATCCCTTTTTGAATAGGATCCCGTTTTGTAAGAAATATCTGACTGCGAGCTTCTTGAGCTGGTGGGCCAGTGCCCTGTCAGTTAGTAGGATCCCTTGAGCCAAGTATTCCATGAAGGGAGTCCTCCAATCTTCTGTAATAAATACAACGTAGCTTTCTTCCTTGTCCATCGAGGATTGGCATTCTTGACATTTTTCCTGTATAGTTGCTGCCTCTTTGTTCTTATTTGGCTAGTAGTATCCCATGCGCTGCATCCTTTGATATAGGCTGATCTTTTCTGAGGTCCCACAGACTTGGGCATGTAGCTCTTCCATCCTTAGTTTCCCCTTTTTCTCATTAATACATCTGGATAGGATCCCTCCAGGTAATCTCCTGTATAGTTCTCCTTCTATTAGAGCGTAGTCCCTCAGCTCCTTGACACTCTTTCCAGATCTTGTTTCTTTCATTTTTTTTTTCTTTCACTTCGCTCCTCCAATCCCATTGCTTGGACTTTCCGAGGGATATCTTTTGGAGGATTTTTAAGATGGAATGCTCCTGCCTTCCTATCCTGACCAGAGTGTCTTTTCCCTTGAATGGTACTTGGGATCCTAGGGTGGCAAGCGCATCTACAAACCTGTTTTCACTTTTCTGTGTGTACTCTATGCTAAAGGTCAGGAATTCCTGCTCCAGTTTCTGCGCCCACGTCCTGTAGGCTGCCAGGCTTTGTTCTCTTAGTGCAAAGTCACCCTTCACCTGAGAGACTACAAGATTGGAATCTCCCAGTACTCTCATGTGTTTCACCCCAATATTGAGTGTTATAGTCAACCCGGTCAAGTACGCCTCATACTCAGCTGCATTATTGGAATAGGAGAAACCAAGCTTAAAAGATAGAGGCATGGTGTCCCCGTTCTCACAGCTCAGTACAACTCCCACCCCATTTAAGGATGCTGTAGCTGACCCATTGAATCTCATTGTCCATTTCTTTCCCGGGATTTCTGCTATTGCTACCTTACTTAGGATCTCTTCATTTAGTGAGCTTTCTTCTTTCCATGGGAATTGTGCCAGGAGGTCAGCTATGGCTTGACTTTTGACAGCCTTGGGGGTCCTGAGGCCTATGTCATATTGAGAAAGCAAGACCAGCCACTGTGCTATTCTTCCTGTTAGGAGGGGCTGATGCAGGAGTGCTTTTATGGGGTGCGACTTAGTCACTAAGAGGATTTGGTGAGCTGAGAAATACCTCTTTAGCCTTTGGGATGCGTAAATAACCACTAGGCAAGCTCTTTCTATCTTGGGATACCTGGTCTCGACATCCTTGAGTGTTCTGCTTACATCGTAAACAGGCTGCTCGTTCCCATCATCATCCTCTTGCGCCAGCAGGGCTCTTATTGCTTGGGTATTTGATGCCAAGTACAATAACAGGGGTTGCCCACGTACTAGTGCCTGGAGAGTTGGCAGATGATTCATAATTCGTTGGACCCTTCTGAAGGCTTCCTGTTATTCTGCTCCCCAGGTGAACTCAGTTCCTTTCTTTAATAGCTTTGATAAGCCTCCTGTGGCTAAAGCCAGTCCTGGCACAAATCTCCTGATGTAGGAGACCCTTCCTAGGAAGCTTTTGAGCTCCCTCACTGTTGTTGGTCTTTTCATAGTGGCAGTGGCTGCAGCTTTGGCTGGATCCACACTTATGCCTTTGTGATGCACCAAAAACCTGAGGAACTTTCCTGCAGATACTCCAAAGGCACATTTCATTGGGTTTATGCGTAGCTTGTGTTCTCTGCATCTTTTGAAAACTTGTTCAAGTACCTGAAGGTGTCCTGCCCTAGTTTTCGACTTGACCACAATATCATCCATATAATCTTCCATTTCCTTATGCATCATGTCGTGGAAGATGGCTATCATGGTTCGCTGGTACGTGGCTCCTGCATTTTTGAGGCCAAATGGCATCACAGTGTAATAGAAATTTCTGATCAGTGTCTTGAATGCTGTCTTCTCAGCATCCTTGGCAGCCATGCGAATCTGGTTGTACCCACTATACCCGTCCATGAATGAGAACATAGAACTTCATGTAGCTAAATCCATAAGGAGGTCAATGTTAGGCAGAGGGAACTCATCTTTTGGACATGCCTTATTCAGGTTGTGGAAGTCCACACAACAACAGATCTGGCCGTTCTTCTTCTTCACAGGTACTATGTTAGAAAGCCATCTGGGGTGCTGAATGGGCTTAATAAAACCAGCTACTAGCAGCTTTTTGACCTCTTGAGTTATCTGGGCTTCTACGTCAGTGTGAAAGACCTTGGCTGGTTGGATTACTAGTTTAACTCCGGGGTCCACATTGAGGGTATGGACTACTAACCTAGGATCCAGTCCAGGCATTTCGTCATAGGTTCATGCGAACATATCCGTGTATTCTTTGAGCAAAGCTACTAGTGGTTCTCTTTCTTGTGCTGCCAACTGATTGCTGATGAAAACAGGCTTCTGGGATCCCAGCTTAGCCCCCAAGTTTATTTCTTGTAATTCTTCCTCTAGCTGGATTTGTGTCTCTTTGACTGGTTCGTCTAGAACCTCCTCTTGAGCTACCATACATTCTGGTGGTCCGGGGCCTTCCTGGACGATGCACTCAGGTCCCGCGCACTTTCACAAGTGGTAAATTAACCTTCCACTGGGTTCCCGTACCACTACACACTCCCGGGATCCTGAGGTGCTGAGCTCTTTCTTTTGCCTTTTTCTCTTCAGGAGGTCTATTAAGTCGTGGGTACCTCCTCCTTCTTCTTCTTCCAAGACAGGTGTTCCTGGGGTCCCCAGCATGGGACTCTCATCGTCTGGCTCTAACTCATCATAGAATATGGTTTCTACAAAGTTTACTTCTCCTTGGCTAAAAGGGTTATGGTTGGCAGGGATTCTTACAGGTCTCTCATTCAATCTTCCCTTAACACACTGATGGTATGTGGATGGTATAAGGTAGTGATTATGGAGCCACGGCCATCCCAGCAGTACATGGTAAGACACCTCTGAGTTGATTACATGGAATCTGGTCAAGGCTACTATTGGCCCCACTCTCAGGGCTAGCTGTATATACCCTTCGGTTGTTTCTGCCGATCCTCCAAATCCGGTTATCTCCATGGGAGCCCTCAAGATCCTCCTTTCTGCCAGGCCTACGGCTTCCAAGGTGCTTAGAGCTATGAGGTTGAGTGATGCCCTTGTGTCCACCAGTGCTCTTCTGATTTGGACACCGTTTATGGTGGCCATTAGATAAAGGGGTCTGCAGTGGTCTAGATGTTCAACCTCCATGTCTTCGTCAGTGAAAGTTATTGCATTGGTTGTTTCTAGGAAAGCTCGACTAGCGTGTGATTCTGCCGTGAAACACTCCATTCCTGAATCTATTGCTATAGTCATTAGAGACTCTGTGGCCACCCTTCTTGCTTCTGGCCCAAATCCCAGCTGGTTGAATATTGATCTGAACTTGGGATTCTTTTGGAGGGTCCTGACTGTGTTTGGGTGGAAAGATCCTTCTGGCTCTTCTACTTCCACTGGGTTCCCATGGATCACTACAGCCACCACCCCCTTTCCTTTGTGGTTGGGCAAGGGGTTCCTTTGTACTTCTGGCTCCTTCTGGGTGAGCTCCAAGGTTCCTTCTCTCAGCTTCCTGTGAAAGAGCCTGCATAGGGTCCAGCAATCCTTGGTGGAATGCTTAACATAATTATGAATCCTGCAAAATAAAGGATTTTTCCTTTCTTCCTCGATGGCTGGTCTGGACACGGCAAATGGCCAAATCACTCCATCCCCGATCCATTTGTCCAGAACATGGTTTAACTCTTCCGCGGTACATGGGATCACTAATGGTTCCTCGAACATTTTTCCATCTGGCCTCTTTCTCTTTTCTCCCACCGATGCTGTCATGGCTTGGGATGCTGGCATCCTTTTCGCCCTCATAGTTTGTGCTGTTCTTCTGGTTCTCTGTAACCAGTCAGCGAACTGTGTGATACATAAATTTTCAAGATTGAGTTTGTAATCGAAAAGCATGTTAGATATGCAAGTCTTTACGAGCTCCTTTTCTTCATGGTCTCCATAACAATCTAGAGACACATCTTCAAATCTTTTGATGAACTAGATGGGATCCTTTCCAGGCCTTTGCCGTACCATCTGAAGGCTTTGGAAAGTGACTTTGTCCTCACTAGGGTAATATTTTGCACAAAATCTCTCCATCATTTCATCGTCTCAGTGTGGTGTACCAAGTGTATGCCCTGTCCACTAGGGACTTACCAAACTTTCTTAGGCACAGCTCTCGGTCTCCTACGTAGGGGCCCATGGTGTGGACGAACCTACTCACGTGTTCTACTGTGCTTCCATTCCTTCCATCAAAAGGATGGAACTTTGCTGGCTCATATCCCTTGGGGTATAGCTTGCCAAGGAGTTCTGGAGGGAATGGGGGATCCCGAGAAAACTGCTTGGGGATCCCGGAAAGCTTTTCCCTTTCTTGGTCCAGGAGGGCACTGGCATTTGCCAGTGTTAAGTACTCGGGGTTAGGTACTCCTCCCACTGCTGACCAGCCCTATGGCTGGGTTCTGCCTTGGTTGCCCACATAGGGGGCATTGTCTCTGACTTCATGTGTCTTGCCTTCCTTGAGGAGGCGAACTTCTTACTACAAGTCTTTCAACATTGTAGTCATCTGAGCCATGGGGTCCAGCTCTTGTCTTGCGTTTCTTTATTCTGACATGACCTCTTGTTCTGTTAAGGGCACCCCGCCTCTTTGTCTGGAGGCCACTTCATTTTCTCCCACGGGCTTAGAGGCCGTGGGTAGCATATTAGCACCTCTACTGTTCCTTGGTCTTGGAGGCATGCTTTGTGAAGGGATTGCTTCTTTCCTTTTCTTTACCCAGTCTCGAGTGAAGTAGCCAAAATGTGAGAGTGCCTTTTTCTTAGCACACAGGTAGCCCGAGGATCTTGAGCCAAAAGAAAAGAAAAATGTTTCTGGTGGACTGGGCTCGGTTCACCGCAGCTAAAAGGGCTGTTTTAGAACTGAGTGGTGCATAAAACAAACTTCCTACAATACAAATAACTAACAACAAAGATATCTGTATTGAATGACTTTCAACAGTAAAGAGATGCACAATAAAATGAAATATAATGTAAGAACAAGTCAGGGATCCTCTAGTTAATGAGGTGTATTTTATTAATTTCCCTTAGTTGTGATTACAGTGCTCACTAAGACGTGGTGCAAGGTTCAATTGAGTTCAAAAGTTACAGACTTTGATAGCTTTCCAAGCTTCAAAGGCTTGCAAAGTTTGAACTTGTTGAATCCGAGTATGTACTGTAGTGGCTGCCTCTGGGATACTGGGAACATTTCCCCTGTTTTCTCTTAAGTTTACAGAGCCTTTTCTATATTTTCAATGGACTTTAGAAAGACAATTGTGAATGCCTCAAATGATCTAATCGTAAATGAATCTCTATCCCTTAGTCTGAATTCTCCCGTCCCCTGTAGCATGGACCCCTTCCTCCTTTTATAGCACAACTTCGGGCTCCGGGGGTACTAACGATTTCTCCTTTTTGCCCCTTAGAGCTCGTGCCGTGCCAGGTTTGCCCAGGGTCATGTCTTTTCCCTTTTCTTCATAGTTTCTTGCTTTTTTGGCCCGACCAAGTGAAGGTCCTTTAGCTAGTTTTCTATTTTCAGATTTCCCCGTTGGCCTGTCTGAAGCATTTTTGGCTTTTTCTTCTTAGCGCTCCAGCCTTTTTTCAAGTTGTACTCTTCCTTGTTGCTTTCTCCAAATGGTTGGGATCACAGCTCATGCGTTTTTTGCTTCGTACTTCCTGGTCCCACTACATGTCTAGAGCATCAGAGCATGAGACCCGCATGCCTTTTGTCTTTTTGCTTTAATCTCACTTCGCGTGTCCAGGGATCCCCTGACTCTGGGGGCTTTGTGGGATCCTGACCCAGTTCTTCTTTCTGGGCTTTCTTTGGTTTGCTGGTTCTGCCTGTTTTTGGGCTTTTTTTGTGGATCTTTGGATTCCATTCCTCTGGGCTTCTTCCCCTTTCTTTCTTTCTTCTCTCTGTTCTTCATTATGAGCTTAGTCTTTCCAGCTTTATTATTTATTGATTTTTTGTGTGAAACGGGCCCAACATTTTTTTTACTTCTTTGGGCCTTAGTTTGTGGCCATTTAATTTTGAACCTTAATAGACGTAAATTGCTCGGTTGAGTGGTCCCCTTTGGCGTAAATTTCTCATTCTTGAGTGGCCTGTTTGTGTTTCAATGTAAATTTCTCACTTTAAGTGGTCCCCTTGGCATAAATTTCTCATTCTTGAATGGCTTGTTTGTGTTTGGATGTAAATTTCTCACTTTGAGTGGTCCCCTTGGCATAAATTTCTCATTCTTGAGTGGCTTGTTTATGTTTGGATGTAAATTGCTTGCTTTGAGTGGTCCGCCCAACATTAGGTAGAGTCCTTAAAACTCGGACATCCTAGATTTTCTTATGGTACATTTCTTGTTTGCACGATTGCTTGCATGTATGTGTGCCATGAAGGTAGAGTCCTTAAAACTCAAAAACGTCTCAGGTTTTTTTCTTTTAAGTGGTTTTTCACACTTCTTGTTGGAAGTGCACCAATCACCTATTTTGAGCATGCCTTCATGTTTGCTGGAATTATTTTTTTAAAATTTTATGTTAAGGACATTGTAATATATAACTATAGATTTTGTTAGAATTGTTTCATATTTTTCATCTAAAATCTTATTAGTGGTTTTGTTTATTTATTGATTGATTGATTCTAACTCTATCCATTGCAATTAACAATTTGAAGTTGTTTTACTTAAATGAGCTTGGATCACACAAGTATTGGTGTGATAAGATTGACATATTAACATGGAAACCAATAGAGCAATTGTCATAGGAGAATGAAGAGTAAAAAAACAAAATGTTTTCAAAGTATGTGTTGTGAATTAAGGTTATGGTTTGTCTCTATAAACCCAAGGCTTATTAAAAGGGGGGAAAAAAAACCAACATAAAAGGCCCTTAGTTTGTGGTTAGTTTGCTTTGGGTTGTTGCATTTGTGTGTTTTCAACATATGATGATGTGCTCACTATGTGCTTGAAATTTTGTTTCTAGATGGAAATTGTTGTAACATATGATATATATATATATATATGTTTTTTAATTCTATAAAAATAATTGGAATTGGTTTAAATGAGGGGAGTGATATTTTGTATTGTATTTCATAGATAGAATTTCTGCAAGTAGGACAAATGAGGGGCTGTACAACATGCACTTGACGAATTTTAATGTATTGTTATGTTAAGTTGATTGTTTTCTAATACATAAAACGATCTCACACATTGCGCGGTTTAAATGCTAGTATTAACTAATAGTCGAAATATTTGACTTTCTATTGACCACTCCTCTTTGCGCCATGTGGCTACATAAATTACTGCCATGTTTACACTTAAAAAACCTGAAAAGAGGTGACTTTTGGTTTGGTGGTTTATGCGATACAATTTTATGATTCATTAGATACAATATTCTTTATCTTAAAAGTTTCTTAAAAAAAAATTAAGTTCTTCTCAAAGCAAAAAGAAAAATACAACATTTTGACTCTTGGGTAGGAGTTACAAACCCGTTTCATATTCCTTCCCATAAAAAACTATATATATATAAAAATCAAACACTAAACTTTATCTCTCTCCCTATACGCTCCTCTCTCCCTTTCTCTCTCTCTCTCTCTCACTCTCTTCTGAAATGAATTTTCTATGCATAATTTTTAAACAATTTCTCTTTTCTTGGTTGAAAAACTCAAAAAACAAAAATAAAAAAACAAAAATTCTGATTTTATTTACAAAAATTTTGATTTTCTATTTCTAAAACTCGATAATTAAAAAAAAAAAAAACAAACATAAAATCTGACCATCTCCTTCATCAATGCCTCCCTTAAATTTGACCATCTCCTTCAAAATCTTTGCTTATTGCCCCCATCATATTTATGATTCCAGTTGCCATTAGATTGAATGAAAGGGATGACTAGAAGATGATAGCAAGGCTAAACATATTCGAGATTCTCGATCAGATGGGTGGATAGGCATGCCCAACCCAGCCCGCGGATGGATTTGCTTGAAGTCACGCCCAACCTAGATTTTTATGAAGTTTTTGAGGTGAATGGTTTAATTGTCTATACCCATGAAGGAAAATCTCTGTATAATTGTTTATCCCCATGTCTATGCATCTCTTATGTAAAGTTGTGATTTCCAACTATCTTATGTTAGCTTTATTTCCGTAGCAAATTTGATTGTAATTTCTTTAATCTTTTCTTTGTATTTATGTGGGTTTATTTGTAAGGGATGAGTGTAAGAGATTAGTGAAGAATCAAACTTCAAAAGATGAATTAGTGAAATTTGCGACTAGCTCACGAGAAGCAACCTGCGAAAAGGCCACGTGTGAAGCACATGACTAGAAGCTAAAGAGTCATGCCAAGCTATCAAGTTTGCAAGTGTTTCGCAAGAAGGACCATCCTGCGACCTGTAAAACTCTTTGTTTTGCAAAAAGTTTATTTGCTTTACCAAATTCTTTACTTACACTATATATACCATCATTACCCGAATTGTAAGGAGTGTTTTTTAGAGAAAAACCCTAGCAAATACACTTGAGAGTTAGAGATTGTTATACCCACAATCATCTGCACATTTCCTTGTGGTTTTCCTTAACTCCTACCTCTCCATCTCTAGATCCTTGAGAAGTTGTTAGCACAAACACTTACCACACCCATTCTAATTGTTAAGTGAGAATTTGGTGCTGTTGGGAAGCATTGGAAGGAGCCATTCATTGGCGGATGCAATCGGGGTAAATTCTAGGATCCAAAAAGCTAGAGAAGACAAGACTCCAAGAAGTCCATTGGTAGCAGAAGCTTGGAGGGCTTAAAAATATGGGGTAGACTAGGTTTGGAGGGCATTTTGTTATTCGTATACTCCAACTTTATTCTCTAGTGAATCGATATCGACTTGGAGGGTCGTGGAGAGGTTTTTTGCCAAGTTCTTTAGTTTCCTCTTTGATAACATGTCTTGGTGTTATCTTGTGTTTGCATCTCTCTTCCCTAATCTTTAAGCTTTCATTTTATTGTTGATGATGGGTGAATATGGCTTAGGGTAGTGTTATCGGTTCATTGCACTTATTTACTCTTGTTCCACACTTTGTTTAAGTTATAGTAAAACTTTTAATTGGGGGTCTGAACAAGCTCTTGTATTTTAACACAAATATGAGCTTTCAATTGGTATCAAAGCGGGTACACTTGTCAGATTTCAATATCCTTGTGTGATCCTAGACCCCTTTTGATATAGATATGGCAATGGAAAAGGGCTAGCATGAATTGTGGATCATGTGTTTGTGATAATGACTATATGAGCATCTTTGGAGATTGTCCTAGTAATGAGTTCTTAGAGTTATTAAAGACTATGAACCATGCTAGAATGTTCATACACATGCTAAAATGTCTAGAGCATAGAAATCATGAGCTTCATAATAGCTTGTGTGAGTTTAATTCCTTAATTGCAAAATATAAGAGGAGGAATTAACATTTGTGTAAGTCTAAAAAGAAAGTTTTACTCGTCCGAGAAAAATATAAAGGAAGAAGAGTCTTGTTTTGAAAAACAAGAATGTTTGTCGCATGCTTGTCTTTTTGTTCATAACGCATTGAAAGTATTTAATTCATGTTTGTGGTATCTTAACAGTGAGTGCTCAAGCAACATGATCAGTGACAAATCTCTTTTTAAAAGCCTTAAAGAAAAGGAGGATGGTTATGTGACATTTGGAGATGGAAGCCACTCACAAGTAATTGGAAAGGGAACTATTGACATTCCAGGACTTCCTTTGTTGACTGATGTTCTGTAAATCAAAGGGCTGAAGGCAAACTTGCTAAACATCACCCAAATATGTGATGAAGATTTTCTGGTTCAATTTTCCAAGAAAGGGTGTCTAATCCTCATTGAAGAAGGTGTGAAAATCTTGAAGGGACTTAGGACCACCGACAATTGCTATGGTCTAGTTCCCAAGCCAAATGTATTATGCCGAAGTGCCCGAGTTAATTTCTTGGGGTTATGGCACTAACGTTTTGGACATGCCAATTACAAGCAAGTGGCAAAAGTTTCAAAACTTGAAGCTGCGATTGGTTTGCCGAAATTTGGAAAGATTGAGAAAAATGTTTATGGCCCATGTCAATTGGGAAAACAAACTAAATTAACCCATCCCAAAGTGAACGTTGTTGCTACATCATGTCAATCTAATGGGTCCAAGGAGAACGGAAAGCATGGGTGGAAAAAGATACATGATGGTTGTGGTTAATGGTTTCTCAAGTTTGAGGCATGCAAAAAGATGGAAAAACTATGCAAGAAGCTTCAAAATGAAAAAGGAGTTCCCATCGTCAAAATCAAAAGTGATTATGGGAAGGAATTTGAGAATGAAAAATTTGAAGCATTCTGCAATGAGCATGGTATTAAGAAGGAATTCTCAGCCCCAAAGACTCTACAACAAAATGGGGTTGTTGAAAGGAAGAACAGTGTGATCCAAGAGATGGCGAGAGTGATGCTTCTTAACAAGGATATCCCTTAAAAATTTTGGGCTAAAGCCATGAATACTTCATGCCACATTGGGAACAAAATCTTCTTCTGAGTAGGAACAAAGAAGACATCATATAAGATATGGAAGGAAAAGAAGCCTAGGGTGAAATACTTTTGGGTTTTTGGAAGTAAATGCTCCATTCTCAATGATAGGGAAAATATTAGGAAATTTGATGCCAAGAGCGAAAAAGGGATTTTTCTAGGGTACTCTGTGAACAACTAAAACAAGCACACAAAGATGGTTATGGAATCAATAAATGTGGTTATAGATGACGCCATTCTAGAAAAGAGTGGTAATGAAGATGGAGAAGCTCCAAGCTTTAAGAAGAATGATGGTGATGATAACTCTTCACATAGCGATGATGTTGGGAGACAATCACCGGAAAAGGAAAATACTCCTACCACATCAAGAAGAGAAACTAGATTAACCCAAGGGTTATTAAGCCCACTCACTAGTCCAACCTCTAATCTCTTGTGATGATGAGCCTTCCACTTCAAAGAAACCATCGTCAAGAGTGAGTTTAAATCATCCCAAAAGCAATATAATTGGAGATTTGGATAAAGGCCTTCGTTTGAGAAGAGGACCTAGCTATAGTATGAATCATGTGACATATCATTGCTATCTTGCTCAATTTGAGCTGAAGAAGGTGGAAGAAGTCTTGAAAGATGAAAATTGGGTAGAATCCATGCATCAAGAATTGCATCAATTTGTTAGAAATGATGTATGAGAATTGGTTCCAAGACCAAAAGACACTCATGTAATCGGTACCAAGTGGATCTTCAAGAATAATACTGATGAGAATGGTGAAGTTGTGCGAAACAAATCTAGATTGGTGGCTTAAGGTTATACTCAAGTTGAAGGTGTAGATTTTGATGAGTCATTTGCTCCAGTAGCAAGACTTGAGTCAATCTGGATTCTTCTCTCCATAGCATGTATTATGAATTTCAAGCTATATCAAATGGACGTGAACAGTGCATTTTTGAATAGGCTTCTACAAGAAGAAGTATTTGTTGAGCAACCAAAGGGGTTCCAAGGTCCACATTTTCCAAACCATGTTCTATGATTAAAGAAAGCTTTATATGGGCTGAAGCAAGCACCAAGGGCATGGTATGATCGTCTTGATGGTAATAATTATGTACGCAGTTGAAGATGAACGGATCTACTTCATTCGTAATCTATAACATACACTATGCAATTTTCAGAATTCGAGTATAAGAGAGTATACCTTGAAGCGGTGAATTTCAAAACAAAGATCGAAGCAATTAGGAATACTCTTAATCTTCACTCCAATTCCACTAACGCCCAAGAAGTGTGGACTCTCAATTAGTTACAAAAGGAAAATCAAAAGAGTGACTTACACTCTCATACACACCACCTTTCAATGATGTTTTTCACTCACAAATAATTTTGTACGTTTTTCCTTTTGTATCCAACCAATTATCTAATTGGACTGGCCTTTTGGACTTTCCAATTGAGCTTAAGTATGTGGCTTGGAGTGGGACCAAAAGGGACTAATAAGACACTAGCTCCAATGGGCCTTGGGCTTTTTATCAACTCTTGACAAGTCCAAAGTTATCATTAACTATATTTAATACCACTATATAAATATAGTTGCACTCTAGGCCTTATCTATAAATTATATCCTAAGACTTTATTATACATGCAAACCCTTTTATAAAATATTCGTAGTAATACGAAGTCACAAATGTGTACTGCCATTTTGTAGATTACTACATCTTAATCCTTGAGTACCCGGTTTAATCCTTTTAAGTTATTCTTCATATATTTATGAAATCCAATTTGATAAATATATATATATATATATATATTTACTTTAGTAATTTCTTACCAAAGTGGTTAGGCCTAACTCTTTGAATAACAAATCCATTAAACTTATCTCAAGGGAATATTTTATATCTCCGTTAAGAGACTATGAATTCCATCTTGAGAATATATGTTCCATCAACATTAAATGTGGCTGCCCAACATACAGAGGTTTTGACCTTTACTTTAGATCTCACTCCTGATATATCAAAGCAACCTACATTTCATGATCAAGTCCATTATTCTCTCATGATTAAGAGTTCGTGCAAATATAAGTCGTGAGATTTATTATTCATTTGATAGACCTTAGGAGAATAAAAAATCTCACAGCGGTCCAGTTTAATATGTCTTAACTCTTAAACATATCAACACATCAACTAGAAGTCTCCACTTCCATGATGAAGACAAATTATCGTAATTGATATGTTATAGTCTTCGCAGATGAAATGCTCAATTTCATCACTGACTACGAACTATAATTTTGAGTTTACAAAGAACTTGTGACTTATATCTTCTGTGACTAAATCACATAAATCACATACTATGCATCTCATGGACTATGTGATAATGTCCGAATATTCATGTTACCATTATTTCAGATAATAATAATAAAACAACTTTATTTAACACAATATTAAGTCATACACAATGTCACACTTAATATCATATATAGCATCATAAAATAGGATTTAAGGGCACTAATCCTAACACGTCTTACATCATATCTTTTGGATTGTGACTTCAAAAGAGGTCAAGCCGATTTGACACTTTTTGTCAAATGAGATGAGAAATCTCTCCTTGTAGCTTAAATGTATGTGGATGACATTGTGTTTGGTTCATCAATTGATGCTCTTGCTCAAGAATTTTCAGAAGAAATGAAGAAGGAATTTGAAATTAGCATGGTGGGGGAGCAAAACTACTTCCTTCGTCTTCAAGTGAAACAACGAAAAGATGAGATATTCATATCTCAAGAGAAGTATGCCAAAAATCTTGTCAAGAGATTTTGTTCAGACTCAAAGAAACATGCACCTACTCCAATGAGTTCATCGGTTAAACTAAGCTCCGATCCAACTGGTGTGGAAGTAGATCCAACCTTCTATAGGAGCATTATTGGTAATCTCTTATATCTCATTGCAAGTAGGCTGGACATCGCCTTCAGTGTTGGGGTATGTGCTTATTTTCAAGCAGCGCCCAAAGAATCCCATATGACAGTGATTAAAAGAATCATCTGCTATGTCAATGAAACATCTGACTATGGGATTTGGTATTCAAGAGATTCAAATGACTGCCTAGCTACATACTCAGATGCTGATTGGGCCAGGTGTATTGATGATAGATTTAGAACCTTGGGAGGATGTTTCAACCTTGGAAACAATTTGGTGTCATGATGAGCAAGAAGAAATTTAGTGTCTTTATCAACTACTGAAGCAAAGTACATTGTAGTGGGTAGTTGTTATGCTCAACTCTTATGAATGAAAATGTTCTTTCATGATTATGAGATCTCTCAAGACACCATATGCATTTTCTGTGACAATAAAAGTGCCATTAATCTATCCAAGAACCTTGTTCAACACTTAAAGTCAAAGCATATTGAAATTCGATATCATTTCATTCGAGACTTGGTGGAAGAGAAAGTTGTATGGCTAGAGTTTATCAACATCGACAATCAAAAGGCTGATATTTTCACTAAACCACTTGATGGTTCTTGGTTTGAATCTCTTCATAAGACCATCAGTGTCAATATAATCCCTTGACTCATATCTCTATTATGACCTACATTTGATCATTGGTGCATTCATGTAGAAAGGGTCTCACATGTCATCATGTTTCTTTTATAGGTCTTTTTTTTTTTGGCTGACATTGTTTTTGTTGATCTTACTTTATTGCTTTGTTTTTAAGTGTGTGAATAATTCAAAAACCCATAAAAAGTAAAAATCACAAAAAGTTTGATCGCTTTTGTTATGTATATCACATGTTAAGTTTGGCCTAGTACCTCCGTACTGATGGCGTAGTGCATTTATGAGCTTAGCTTGTTATGTATGCAAATTTTTAAGTGTAAGCAACATCTAGAAATCTATGTATGGTTCTTGTAAATAGATCTTTAAGCTTGTTATGAATGATTAGTCAATAATCTTATTTGATCTTGATACATGCATAGACTTGTACCTATATATATCCTCTCATTTATTTTTATGTCAAAAGCTCTACAAACTTCAATCTCTAAAAGAGAAAAAGCTGAAAATACTTGATTTATGAATTGTTATGTTAATTTTTGTTCCTGTCATATATGTGTTTACTCACTGACTTGTGTATTGTTTAAAGGATTTGGAGAATGTAGATTACTATTCTTTAGATTGTAAAGCAAAGTCTAATTATAAGTTATCAGCTTCAGAAAAATGCCTACCAAATGTGAAGTATGTCTGCACTATTTTTTTGTGTGTGTATGCAATTCTTTTCCCTCCAATTGATTTTTTAGGCAATTGTATATTTGACTTTATAGACTAAGGAGTTTATCATCAGGTTTTAAGCCTAATTTTTTGACAATTTTTGAAGCAGGTCTTTAGAAATAGTGGACAAAATGTTCTACCTGAGAAGGTAGCTATGGTGTGCAATGGCATGGAAGGAACATATATTCCAAACCTTTATATGTAAGCCTTGAGCTCATTTCTAAATATTACATGTATGTTGACATATTTTTCTTTAATATTTTTGTAGGACCTTTATGCACTCCTTTCTCACCACCACATTCATTTTCTTCTTATACACTCAGTTGGGTTAAGATAGCTTAAACACGGTTAATTAATTCAATTACCCAAGTTGATTAATTAGGTGAAATTGCATACAACTCATGGAGACACCAAAAAATCACCAAAAATACTAAATGCAATGGAAAATAAATTAGACATGGTGATTTGTTGACAAATAGGGAAAAACTCTTGTAAGGCAAAAATCCCACTAGGTGATTTTAAGGTCACCACTCCTAAGAATCCATTAATCAACAATCAAATGGTTACAAGTATAAGGAATCTTACTACTACCCTGGCCTATCCCGAAATACCAACCTATAGTTGAACTTTTGCTCCAATACCCAATTGGACTTGATTTTGTAGTAGCATTTTTTCTCTTGATGCATAAATCTCCAATCTGTGACTAACCTTTTTGCATGGATCTCGGTATGTGATTAACTCTAGCAACTTGAATGGATGTTGTTGGCTGCAAAGTTCTTCACTTTATCAACAATGAAGATCATGAAGCACTTGGTTACAAAACCCTATAATATACAAACGTGGTAGCTTCTCACAGAAAAAAAAAAAAAAAAACTCTTGGTCTTTGTATCCATGTGTGACGGCTCTTAAAATAAGTCTTATATATGTCTAGGGTTGTGAGAAAAGAAATCCAAAACAAATACATAAGCTTGGTTTGAATTTTAGATCTAGAAATCTGAAAATCGTAATTCTCGTTAGATCAAGCTTTTATCGAGCCATCTGTTGAGCTTCTCATTTACTCTCGATAGTAGTATTTGTTGAGCTATCTATTGAGACTTAATGAAATAGCTTTTCTTTATTTATTTCTTGGATCAATCTTCATGTCTTTAATACGAATTCATGTCTTTAATACGAACACTTCATATGCTTGAACAACATATTTCTTGATGTATTAAGCCCAACTTAGATCTACCCAATTATAAATAAAGTGCATTTTATTAAAAGTTAGCCAATTATATAAAATATGACCTTAACAATTTCCCTCTTTGGCGATTTGTGACAAAACCACAAGCATAATTTTGAGAGAAGTATATGTTAGGTTCTAAAGATTTAGGATTTGATGTATTTAGAACTCTAATATCTAATGTTGGCAAACCATGATCAAAATAATATGTTTAGTATTGTTTAGGCTTGCTCAAAGTTGTGTAATTTATGTAAAGTTGGAATTGAGAGGCTGCAGATGTATTAGTGCATTTCGGCTTGGCTCGATCGATCGAAGGATAGACTCAATCAATCGAAAGTCGGCCAGAATGTTTTTTCTGTAGAATTTTCAACTCAGCCCTATCACATTAAATGTTTAGGGTTTTATGTTTTTGCCCTAGGTATATAAGGCAAAACCCTAGCCACGTTTTGGGAGTTGTTCTGGTTGTATTATTGCTCATATTTTGCGGTTTGTGTGAATCTCTTGTGAGATCCTTGAGGAGCTTTCCTTCACATAAACTTAGGGCTTTTAAGGTAGAGATATTATCAACACCTTGACGATCAACTCAGTTGCTGCCATTGGAGTTTAAAGAAACACAAGTAGGAGTGCTTGTACTAGTCCGTGGATTCAGAGTTTACACGTGGTTGTGTCGGTAAGTTCTACTGGTGGATAGCATTAGGAAGTCGAGCCTGGATGCTTGTAAGTCCTTTTGTATGAACTTCGATTCTTTCATATAGTGGATTCAAGTTTACCTTGAGGATAGCAAGGTTAAATCCTCCCCAAGTTTTTTACCGATTTGGTTTTTCTAAGTGATCATATCTTTGTGTTCTTTATATTTTCCCTGCTTTATATCTTGATATGATTATTTGATTGTGTTAACCTAAATTTGCATAATTTGACTAAATTAATCACTTGGCTAATAAATTAGGTTAATCTAATTGTTGTGTTTTAAGGGGTCTAAAAACCTAACAAATGGTATCAGAGCAGGTAGCTCTCTTGTTGTAGATCTTTTGATCTTTGAGCTGATCCTTAATCCCTGTTGTCATGGAACACGGACACTCTCTGGTTATTCCTCCTCATTTCGATGGGAATAACTATGCTTATTGGAAAGTAAGGATGAAAGCATTCCTGAAATCTATTGATGAGAGGGTTTGGAATTTCGTTGAGTATGGATGGGAGAAGCCCACTACTCCTGTGAGTGAGTGGCAAACTTCTCAAAAAGAAGCAGCTGGGTTCAATAGTAAAGTTATGAATTTCATTTTTAATGCTGTTTCTATAGAGGAATTTAAGAGAATCTCTAATGTTGAGGTTGCTCATACTGCTTGAAAAATCCTCCAGACTGTGCATGAAGGCACAAAGGCAGTTAAGATTAATAAATTGCAGTAATTAACTTCTAAATTTGAAAGCATTAGGATGTCTGATGATGAATCTTTTGATGAAGTCTATGCTAAACTGAATGATATTATTAATTCTGCTTTTAATCTTGGTGAAATCTATGATCAACCTAAAATTGTTAGGAAGATTCTTAGATCCATGACTGAGGACTTTAGGCCCAAAGTGACTGTCATTACTGAGAGCAAGGATGTGGATTCCATCCCTGTTGATGAGCTTGTAAGATCTCTTCAGTCCTATGAGCTAGACTTACCCAAAGTTAGCAAATCCAAGTCAGTGGCTCTTAGGTCAGTTGATGATGTTGAGGTTGGTGGATTTGATGATGAGCTCTCTGCTACAGAGATTGCTTACCTTGCCAAGAACTTTAGAAACTTTCTTAGGAATAGTAACAGAAAGGCAAAAAATACAAACACTGCTGAACCTAGAAATTTTAGGAAGAATGATCCCATTAAGGTTAGCAACACTGAAAAACCTAGAGAAAAAGTAGGTCAAGGGTATGGTCATGTTAAATCTGAATGTCCTACTTTCTTGAGGTCTAAGGGTAAAGTTCTGGCTTTAACCCTTAGTGATAATGAGGTTTCTGATGATGAGTCTGGATGTGACGAGGATGGAAACTTCATTGCTTTTATTGCTACTGCTGTAGTCAATGAAAACGTGTCTATTGAAAAGAACCCTTCTGATGTGGAACTCTCTGAGGATGCAGATCTTCAAGAGGCCTATAATAATCTTTGCAAAGTTGCTGCAAAGGATGCTATTAATGTTGAACTTGGCCTGAAGAAAAAATTGAATCTCTTAAGTTTGATAAGAAGAATTTGCTTGTTAAACTGTTTGATGCTAATGAACTTTTGAACAATGTGAAAACTAAGAATATATTGTTGATTGATAAAGTTAAGAAATTAGAACTTGATTTATCTGTTGCTAGATCTGTTAGTTCTAAACTTGATCAAATGTTGAGTGTTCAAAAGTATCCCTCTGACAAATCTGGTTTTGGCTTTATTGAAAGCATCTTTGTGTTTGCACCACATTCCACAAACTTTGTTCCTTCATCTTCTTCTAAACCTTCTGTGAGTAAGGTTGTGAGTGATACTGCCAAACCCCCTGTGAGTGAGGTTGTCAAACCCATAGAAGTTTCACCATCTAGGAAGATTAGGGTTGATCTGAAAGAGTCCAAACCTAAGGAGTCTATCCTTTCTAAGGACAAGATGCATGGTAAACCTGCTTGGGTTTGTCATTTTTGCGGAAAGTCTAGACACATTCGTCTTAACTGTTACAAACTTCAAGCTGCTAAGAGAGCAAAAAAACTAAAAGTGCCTGTGCCTCAAGCACAAGATCCTATGGCACTCATTGGTGAATTGGTAAAGGCTTTAAACCTTTATTCCAATCTTGGAGTTGGAAATCACTCAAACATGAATAGGAACTTCAATGCTCGTGGTGCATTTAAAAGGTTTTGGATGCAAAAGACTCAATCTAATTGAGTCTTTTTGACATGGTCCTTGTGCTTCATTGCTCTTTCTTTGTGACCATTGTTCTTTGGTTTTTGTGTTGTTTTGTTTCTAGGATTTGCATTGCATAACATTTATGCATTTCATTCTAGGATTTTTTTTTTTTTTTTTAAAAGGGGGAGGAAAGCAAATTGTGTTTGGCTTTATTTTTCTTAGTTTTTGAAAACAAGGTTGGTCAATTTATTTACACATAACATGTCTTTGTACCTTGTTTAATCTTGATGAGCTTATTTATTGCACTTGACTAGTTGAAGCTTTGTAGTGCATGTTGTGTGGGAAAGATGTTTATGGTGTTTATCACGTTGTCTTAATCTTGAAGTCACATGTTATTTGACTGTCGGACTTGATCCTTTTGAGAAAGGCATAAATAACCATTTCACCACTGTTCACTAGCCAATTATGAACACCTTAGTGCATATCTTAAGATTCTGTGCTTGAAAAAGTGTAGCATATGCACAAAAAGAACATAAGGTAAAGCCCCAGTTTAATTGCTTAATGCTTAAAATTGGTGTGTACTATTAGGTTTGATGCCAAATCATATAATTAAAATTGGTGTGTATATTATGAGGCAAAATTCAAGAAACTTACATGATTGCAAGCTTATGATCTAGGAGATGTGGGAGTTATATGATGTAACTCTTTTGGTGATAGTCTCTTTCAAATTCTATATGATGAATTTTGTAGACTTTGTGTTTGATTTCTATTCACATATCACCTCACATGTATCTCAAGTTTTTGCTAGTTGCACATACTACACAAGTTACTCTTTGCTAAACACTGTACATGTTATTGTGTGTGTTTTTGGTCTGACTAACCAAGTTTGAAAATATCTTCAGTATTATGCAAAACATTTTTTTGCTTGAGAATTTAAGGAGAGAATGGTAGAATTTTTTTTTTTTTTTTTGAATAACTGGGCTTTAAAACTTGGGTTTTTGAAAAAGTATTTCATCTCATACTCATGCATTTTGTTCATCAATTTTAATGCTCTAAGGAGTTTATGGTTTAATGCTTTAAGGTGTTTATGGCCAAAATGTGTTTTTTTTTTTGGTTCAAAACTGTTTTTTTTTTCTTCAAAAAATTTGTGAGCCTCTGCCTGTTTTGAAAATGTGCTTAAAATTCTTTTAAGGGTCTCGGGTTGATTTGATCAATCGAATGTAATTTTCGATCAATCGAATATCGTGAATCAGGTTTTTAAAATATTAGACTTTGACTTGTTCAAGTCACTTTTCAAAAAGTTTCAAACCTTTTTCACTCTCTCTCCGACTCGGCAAGGCTAGATCATCACTTTTTTGTCGTTTTCCGCCGAATCTTTTACAAGGTTTTTGTCCTCTAAGGCCGTAAGTCCATTATACCCCTCATTTTTCTATTATTTACATGTTTCATGCATTATTCATTGCAATTTTCAGGCTTCTTTCTTTTTGAGATTTTTGTTGATTCACGCCTTTTTAAGTGAAATTGATCATTGGGTTTTTGTTGGGAAATGATATAAACAAGATTTTGATGGTTTAATTTGGTCAGTTTTGTGATTTGTAAAAAATTGAAAATTCTAGGGCTTGTAATTGATCCGAATTGGGGATTTGTTCAAATTGGGTTCAATTGATGCAATTGGCTTGTTGAATTGATGTAATTGATCATTATATTATGTATTCTAACTTGTGTGATGATCAATTAGTCAAATTTTTTTTTTCAAAATCTTAACAAATGGTTTTCAATTTTAGGGGTTTTCTTAGAAACTCTGTGCTCAAGCCAATTTTGTGAAATTGAACTTAGTTTTATTGCATTAGAACATGCATCATGACATTGTAATTGTTCATTCATCATATAGATTTTTGTTCTATATTTTTTTGTGCTAACTTGTAGTCTGCCCTTGGTTTGTGCTTTGTTTTGTTCTTTTGGTTCTATCTTTGTGTCTTTGTCCTTTCCTTAGCATCATGTCTAGAAAGACTAGAGCTCATAGGTCTGTTCCCCCACCTTCTCCTCCCCCATCTTATTTTGACCATGAGAAGTTTCCTAGTGAGAAAAACCAAGAGACTTTTGAGATACTGAATCTTAGGAGAAAGATATGGGCTAAGCGTTCTGTTGTGTTAGATGAGCTTGATCCTGCCATTAGGGCAAATTTTGAGCGTCGGGGCTGGTTACCTCTGTTGGATATTTCTGATCCTCCTCCTCCAGCTACCCTGATTAGAGAGTTTTTTTCGAACATCTCTATCTACATCTATAATTCCAACACTTTGGTAAAGAGTTGGATATGAGGTGTAGAGTACACTATTACTCCTGCTGTAGTGGCTGATGCTTTAGGGGTACCTTTGTCCAGCACCCTGTCTACCTTTATGATGAGTCTCCTCTTTTGAATGATGTCATGTCATACATCACTGGGTCTTTTATCCAGTAAGGTTTTGATCCTTGGATCACCATTGCTGAGCTACCTGCGTTGCATTATCTCTTCTTTAGGATAACATGTCATTTTATATGCCCCATTTTTCATCTTCACACCATTTCTCTCGAGCGGTGTGTCTTTTTGTACACTCTTATTATTGATGCTCCTATTAGTTTTCTTCACTTGTTTCTTCATTCTTTAAACGAAGTTTATAGGAGTTCATCTTCCTCTCATGCTCTTGTCCATCCCATTTTTATTCATAGGATTTTGTTATATCTTGATGTAGATGATTTCCCTTCTTTTGAAACCGTACATGTTATTGCTCCCATTGATGCGTCTTTTCTTAGACAGAGGGCAGCTCATCTTCGAGCTGGCTCTAAACACCCTAGGTTTGAGCCTTCTGGTACTGCACTTCCTCCCTCTTCTTCTACAGGTCCTGCTAGTGAGGATGTTGCTGATCCTGTTGGTGATGCTGCTGCTGCTGATGTTCCTCAACCTCCTTTGGATGACTTTGATATACGTCGTACCTTGGAGACTGTCATGATCGTTCAAGCGGCTCATGGTCAGATTTTGGTGGACTTGCTTGATGAGATACGTGCTTTGCAAGCCGACTTAGCGCATCTTCGTTCACCCTCACCACCTCCTTTTGATGATGGCATGTGATTGTCCATTGGTATTCCATCACAAAAAGAGGGAGTAGAGTTTTGACACTTGTAGAGGAGTTTTTGTAGTTAGGAGGAGTATTTTTTATTTTTTTGTTTTGCGAGCTAGTGGAGATATTAGATTGTATCTAGGTGCTTCACTTTGTATATCATTTTTGGGGCTATTCATGTTAGAGGGAGATACATTTATTTTGATATATGGTTCTTGTTTCTTGTGTTCACTACTCATTGATTTATATTTATGAGTTATTCATTGATATATGTCTTTATTATGTGTTGTGTGAAACATACAAGAATATTTTATTTTTATTGTATTTAACTTAAGGAGAGAGTTAGTTTACATATCTGTTGATTTACTGTTTTTCTGTCACACATGCGTTTATGCGTTTATTGAGTGTTTCAGGAATATACAGGTTGAGTCAATTGAGCTGTTATCTACACTTGCAACTGATGGATAGTAATTAGGATTGAATTTGTGTTTATGAGTATTATTTTTGTAAAGGGCTTTTATTTGTAAACTTTGAGCTTTTATTTTGTGTTTTCTCATGGATTGCCAAAGAGGGAGTTTGTTAGGTTCTAAAGATTTAGGATTTGATGTATTTAGAACTCTAATGTGCAATGTTGGCAAACCATGATCAAAACAATATGTTTAGTCTTGTTTAGGCTTGCTCAAAGTTGTGTAATTCATGTAAAGTTGGAATCGAGAGGCTACAGATGTATTAGTGCATTTCGGCTTGGCTCGATCGATCAAAGGATAGACTCGATTGATCGAAAGTCGGCCATAATTTTTTTTTTTCTGCAGAATTTCCAACTCAGCCCTATCTCATTAAATGTTTAGGGTTTTATGTTTTTGTCCTAGGTATATAAGGCAAAAACTTAGCCACGTTTTGGGAGTTGCTCTGGTTGTATTGTTACTCATATTTTGTGATTTTTGTGAATCTCTTGTGAGATCCTTGAAGACCTTTCCTTCACATAAACTTAGAGTTTTCAAGGTAGATGTATTATCAACACCCTGATGATCAACTCAGTTGCTTCCATTGGAGCTTAAAGAAACACAAGCAAGAGTGCTTGTACTTGATTGGAGAATCCAAGAAAGAAGGAGTCTATGGATTCAGAGCTTGCACGTGGTTATGTTAGTAAGTTCTACTGGTAGGTAGCATTAGGAAATCGAGCGTGGGTGCTTGTAAGTCCTTTTGTATGACTGGGTTAAATCCTCCCCAGGTTTTACCGTTTGGTTTTCCTGAGTGATCATATCTTTATATTCTTTATATTTCTATTGCTTTATATCTTGATATGATTTTTGATTGTGTTAATCTAGATTTGCATAATTTGACTAAGTTAATCATTTGGCTAATAAACTAGGTTAATCCAATTGTTGTATTTTAAGGGGTCTAAAAACCTAATAGTATAAAGCGACAATCTCCATAACTATTACAAAAGCCAAAATTACATAAGCCAAACAATTACAATAAGCTCTTGAAAAACTTTGCAAGAAAAGAGATCATGGCATGAAAGATTTGCAACCTATCCTATCTGAAACACTTAAACAAGATTTATCAAGACATCAAGGGTGAAACATAAACAAATTGTACAAAAGAAAAGACGTGTATAAAGAGAGAAAAGAAACAACACATGTAAGATAGAAGTGAAACAACATACATCATCATAAATGTAGAGAAAAGAAATACAATAATGTATGTAAAGGTCACAAGACCATGGTACATGAAGTGAGAAAGGTATATCAAAACCTCACTACATCACTCAATGAACTCTTCCCTAACTAGTCTATCCCTATGGTAGCTTTCCCCCTAACATCATGACTACTCTCATATACAAAACTACTCCCCATTTTTGTCACGAGTGACAAATGGTGAATCACTAAGAAGTATACATCTCATCATTAGTCTCAAAGCTAGAAGCATCAAAATCATCATTATCTCCACCATTTGAAGACGACTCCTCAACAGGCTCAAGTGAGAGAGAAGCAGCAAAACCACCAAGGTGAGACTGGCAGCGAGCGATGCGACCAATCTTGGTGTTCATTCAACACATCTCATCGAGAAGATGGTCAAGATGACCACCAAAATTAGCATGCATAAGCTGAAGCTGATCCATGATGGTAGCAAGAGAAACCTTTGCCTCAGAAGAAGAAGGTAGAGTAGATAAAGAAGGAGAGGTTGCTTGGTCCCCAACTGTGCATCACTCCTCCGAGTAGATTCCTTGCTAATGGCACCTATGGAGTAAAAGAGAGGGGAAAGAGGAATAGTGACGTGTAAGTGTGTGAGGATACGTGTGATAGTTGAAGGAAAGGCAAGCTTGTCTTATGTAATAGTGTCTTGATAGATATCTATCATATGTGAAGGAAAATCTATAGAAAGATCCTCTATAAGAGAGAGAAGAAAATGAGCACAATGCTCAGTGATAGTGTTGTAGTGTGATCATGGTGTGAGAACAAAGGTCATTACCATATTAAGGATCCTTACACCCTTAGCAAACTTGGGTGTGGAGAAATTTAGAGTTTCTCCCCACACCATGTTTTCTCACAAAATAGTGAGGCCATCTCATCTCGAGAGATAGAACGGAGATGAGTGTGACTAGGGTAGTTTGGATGTTCTACCCTACAGATGTGTAGCACATAGGAAATGAGCTCTAGAGTGACTACGATATGTGTGCCTCGAAATACTATAGTAAACTTAGGTACAGATTTATTGATGGCGTGCATATTGGAGTAGAACTCCTGTATGAACACACTGGGACACCTCTTAGGTATCTCATATAGAGAAGACTAACCCCGAAAGCTAAACACGCTGAGAAGAGGAGTGTCTGGAAAATAAGATAGAATGACTTGGCATTTAGAATGAATCGCCCAGTCAATGAAGTTCTCATAGAAGTCTTTTTGGGACTTTTCATCATGGAACCTAACGAAATCAGGAACAAAGGGAGAAGAAGAAGAAGAAGTAGAAGAAGAACCACGATGTGAGATTGGGTTCTTGGAATGAGCATATTTCCTGGGTTCCATAATCAGGAAACTAAAAGAGAAGAAAGGAAAGAGGAACACAACAGAAGAAAACTGCTTAAAAAAGAAAGAAGAAAGAGGTGCAATGCATGATAATGCATGAACATGTTACATAGAAAAAAATTGCGTCATGGGCAAAAACACAATCCAAAATACAACACTCACATTGTTTAATCAAGCACACAACCTAGAATGCATGAAAACATGATTATAATGCTAGAGAATGCAATGCATGAGTATGTGAGATCATATTAGCAAAACCCAAGCCAAAAATTTTGACAAAACCACAAAAACCCCAAAATTTTCAACAAAAACAAAAACCTAAGTCTAAAATGCATGAAATGCGAGAAAGATGAAGAGAAGAAGAGATTGAGACAACATACCGAAGGAATCAAGCTTGGAGAAGGCCAGAATTTAGGGGGGAAGAAAGTATTTTGTTAAAAGAAAGGGTTTGGATCGAGAGAGAAGAGAAAAAGAGATTAAGATATTTGAGTTTGAGCAAAACCGGGTCGAACCTCAACTATATATAGAAAAACATAGCTTGGTAGATCGAGAAGGTATCGAGAACAAAAAATCGATAGATTAAGAGGTATCAACGACAAAAGATTCTAGATAAATCCAGAAGGTATTAAGCATCTATCGAGCAAATAGAGACTCCAAAGAATTGGCTTGATGGATCAAGCTATCTATTGAGAGTTATTATGAACAAACCTAGAAAATCTTGATAGAAGAGACATGTATCGAGATGCTATTGAGCTTTTGTCAAGGAGTTGTCAAGCATCTGTGGAGAAGCCTGAAACAAGATTTTTCAAGGAGGAAAAACAATACAAGATGAATGCAATCAAGATAGACACCAAAACAAGCAACCAAGAAGCATGTTAAGCACTTAAACACATCATCAACTCTAGATGTAAAACATTCCTAGATCAAAACACACTAAACAAGTCTAACCAATTTTATTTTCAAAAACAATTTTAGACAGTTTAGTGAGCATATACTACCACATGTATTCTTTGTGATGGCCAAATCACATTGTACATGTACAATAGTATTAAGAGTAGCAAATTATATACGTGTTGTGTGTGAAAATTTTGCAAGAATGCATAAGTAATTCATTATATGAAGAGTAATGATATAAGAAGATCAATTACATCCACCCATAATCATAACTGTTTGATGGGGACCATCACCTTTGAAGTACATCATATAACTCCTACATCACCTAGAAACACGCTTGCAACTATTTTAAAAGCATTTTGATTCTTTTTGTTTTTCATGTTCTTTGCATATATTTTTTTTAAGCATATCATGCATGGGCATATAGGAGAGAGAAGAGAAATACCCAATTATGTAAGCCAAACATCCTGTTTTTGCTATATAAGTGCTACACCTTATTGAGTACGACTTTTATGAATTGCACACAGATGTTTTACTATGGATGGGTTTTAGTGGTAAGATAGTTATTTATGCCTTTCTCTTGAGATTTTTTAGTCCTTCCCGTCAAAAAGAGTGATAAAGATATGAGCGATAAAAGATCAATAAAAAAATTCATATAAATGAGCTACATAGCTCACATTGCTTAGTTGTGGATGAAGATGCTCATTTAAGTTACTAGTGATAAAAAGTTGAGAAACTTTGTTTCAAAGGCCATCGAAGGTACATAAGTACCAATATACACAAACACACTTCGTTTTTATTTTTTATTTTTCCTTTTTTTAAAGAAATTTTATTAAAACAATAAACCAAAAAAAAAAAGAAAAAAGACAAACACAAAAAATCTAGACTAACTCAAAAACAAACAAACATGTAAGAAGAGCATAAAGTGACATAATCACTTGGAATTCTTTTCCTTCCAAATGGGAGACCTGGATGGAGGACCTTTCTTTTGCATAAACCTTTGTTCAGATGGATAAGAACGAGAGTTGAATCCATTGAAGTTTGAGAGTAACATGACATCCTTAAGAAGTTCTCCAAGAAGAGCCAAAGAAAGTTGAAGTTGATTTTGGCTACCAAAGGATGACACACTATTGCTCAATCGAGTGGCTAGCCACTTATAGCAATTTGGATGAGTGTGTCCTGATACTCCACAATAATGGTAGAAGTGTGGCTTCTTCGGTTGAGACATCTTGTTGGTAGAGCGATGATCATTCTGCTTTGTCTCTTTCTTAATTACCTTAGGAGGTGCTCCTTTGATGGATTTTCCCTTATCAGGTTTACCCTTACTCACATTTTCAATTTTAGGATCAGTTTCCTTAAAGTTATCATTATTAGCATGAGGGACAAAAATGACTCTATTTAAAGCATTACAGGCTGTACTGTAGGAAGAGAGAGAATGATCATACCCGAGACCCGTTTTGTCAGGTGTAGCTTTCTGGAAGCTAAGTATTTAATCCAGCTTGGCACTCAAAGTCCTTTCCAATTAAGCTCTTACTTGAAATAATTCTACATCTAGTTTCTTGGTCTTTTCAGCTAGAAAGTTGTTTTCAAACCACGGTTCTCCAATGGTTTGATTAGCTTCATCAACCTTGGTGGATAGTTTCTCTTGTTCCAACTCCACTTCATTTAGCTTCATTGTAACTAACCTGTAAACCTTATCATGCTTTTCGAAAACCTTGTAAAACTTAGAGTAAGCATTGTAGATGTCATTTTAGTCATTCATTTTCTCAAAATTGGATTCCATCAGCTATTCTTCCTCATCAACAGGTTCTGCTGCTTCCACAAGAGAATCAATGGTAGCTGTGAAAGCACTCACTATTTACTCTTTTACCTTTGGTTTTATATCACTCAAGGTGGTAGCTAGGGCTTTGCTCTTGACAATGGATTTGTGATATGTAGGACATTCTTATTTCATGTGTCCATACCCTTGACATTTATAGCATCTTGGCCTAGTAGGAACCCTACTGTTTTGTCCAACATCTTTAACTTATCTCATGACTTTGTCTTGGGACTTGAACTGAGAGAATCTAGATGTTTTGCAATCTTTGTCATTTGCCTTAGCATTTGCATTCTTGATGAACTTCTTGAATTTTCTAGTGATGTATGATTTGAGCTTAGAATACTTATCTTCAGATGATTCATTTTTTTTCATCATTTTTGACCTTCAATGCCACGTTCTTGGTTTTGCTCCCTTTGCCAACCCTTACTAAACCAAGTTCATAGCTTTGCAGATTTCCAATCAGTTTTGTTAAAGGAATAGTATCAATGTCCTTTGATTCTTCTATAACAGTGATCTTAGCATGAAATCACTCTGGAAGAGATCTGAGAATCTTTCTAACAATCTTGGGCCTTGGAATCTGTTTTCCAAGATTAAATGTTGAATTCACTAAGTCCTTGAGCTTGGCATAGAATTCACTGAATGACTCATCATCATCCATCCTTATTTCCTCAAAGTTGGTAGTGAGCCTTTGGAGTTTGGAGTTTTTAATAGCTTTTGTGCTCTCGTAGGTATTCTAAAGAATAGTTCATGCTTCCTTTGCACTATCAGCAAAGGAGATCTTCTTGAATTCTTTATTGGTCTCAGTGCTAAACAAGTCATTTAGTGCTCAATTGTTAAAATTTTCGGCTTTGATGTTAGTTGTTAGGACATATATGATTCACATGTTAGGAACATATGTCATTATTTTATGTAATTGGCTAATCTTTTGACAAAACACACTTTACTTGTATTTGGGTAGATCTAAGATGTGTTTATTGCTTCAAGAAACCTTGTTTCAAGTTCAAGTGTTAAAGCCATGCAAGTCTTGGGGACGGGTTTTGAAGATTTAATCTTAAAGCTGCTGTGTTTTATGCACCATAGGGTTTTGTAACCAAGGAGTTTCTCGATCTTCATCGTGTGATGAATGGAAGAACTTTGCAGCCAACTTCCTTCTCTAGTTAGTGATTGAAGTTACGTACTGGGATTCGCACAATTGGTTAGTTATGTACTGTGAGTCGTGCGTTGAAAAGAAAGATTATCACTACAAAACAAGTCCAATTGGGTATTAGGGTTAGGGTTCAACTGTAGGTTGGTATTAGGTACTGGGATTCTTTTACTTGTAACCGCTTGTTATGATAATAGTGGATTCTCGGGAATGGTGACCTTAAAATCACTCGGTGGGGTTTTTGCCATGTAGGTTTTCCCTATTCGTAAACAAATCACCGTATCAATTTATTTTCTGCTGCATACTTTAGTTATTGGTGAATTGTTTGTGCTACCACGCATTTACATGTTAATTTGATTAATTAATAAATTTGGCTAATTAATCAATTAATTCATCATAAGGGGTCAATACGTTTTTGGCCTATCAAGTGGTATCAAAGCAGGCACACTCTGATTAGGGTTAATCTTTGCTATGTGATCCATTGACCCTTATTTGTCATGAATAGAGGGCAGTATCTTATTATACCTCTATTGTTTGATGAAACTAACTATGCATACTGTAAAGTACGCATGAGAGCTTTCTTGTAGTCTCTAGATGAGAAGGTGTGGCAAGCTGTAGAGATTGGCTGAACCAAGCCAAAGGAAGCGCATGCCGATTGGGATGATGCTAAGATTAAGACGACAAACTTCAACAGTGGGCATTGAATACCTTATTCAGTGCAGTCACGAATGAGGAGTTCAAGAAGATATCCTCTACTGAAACTGCAAAGGAAGCATGAACCATTCTCTAGACAACCTATGAGGAAAATAAGGTTGTCAAAGATTCAAAACTTCAAAGGCTTACTACAAACTTTGAAGAGATCAAGATGGAGGAGGATGAGTCGTTTGATGAGTTCTATGCCAAGCTTGAGGACATAGTAAACTCAGCTTTAATGTTGGGGAAACCATTCCTGAACCCAAGATTGTGAGAAAGGTGTTCAGATCTTTGCCCGAAAGATTCCATGCCAAGATCACCGCGATTGAGGAATTAAAGGATATTGATAAAATTCCTTTGATAGAGCTGGTTGGTAATCTATAGACTTATGAGTTAGGTTTAACGAGGATTGGTAAGTTGGGTAAGGGCAAGAGCATGGCATTGAAAGCCAAAAGCAGTGACACTAATGATTCTTCAGATGATGAAGATTCTAAGATGAAGTCCTATATTACAAGGCAATTCAAGAAGTTCATGAAGAATGCCAATAAGAAGGGCTTCGACAAGGACCATAGGCAATCTAGTTCCAAGACAAGGGGAAGAAGGATGCTAAGGATGGTGGTCAGTATACTGTTCCCTCAGGACCAAAGTGCTTCGGGTGTCAAGGCTTTAGACATATGAAACAAGAGTGCCTTACATATCTCAAGACCATTAGGAAGAGCAAGGCACTTGCTGCTACATTGAGCAACATCAAGCCTGAGGATGACATTGACAACGAGGATGACGAGAATCCTGAATGCCTTCACTGCCATTACCAATCCTATTGAGGGTATTGTTGAATATGTGGATGAAGAAGAGGACTCGGTGGAGTCTAAATTTGAGAAGATGGATGAACAAGATGGCATCTATACAGCCTATGCAAAGTTATACAAGGTCTCAGAAAAAGCATGAGAATAATCAGACTATTGGAGCACTGAGGTTTGAAAATAATTTCTTGGCTGAGAAGACCAAGAAACTTGAGGTAGAACTATTCCAAGTCAAAGCTCAGCTGGAAAGGACTTCAAATGCTAAGCTCAATGAGATGCTCAGTCTTCAAAAATCTGCTTCTGATCGAACTGATTTAGGGTATAATTTCTCTTTTTCTAATATTGCTTCTACTGGGACTGCTATTTTTGTTCCTTCCAGTAATAATGTTGAAATTGAGAACACTAATATCAAAACTAGTTTAGCTAGTGAGAACACAGATAAAGGTAAATCTATCTTAAAAGCACGCCCTAAGCAGGATAAGAAAGAAGCTAAAAACCTTAGGGCTAAGAAGGCTAACTCTCAAAAGCCTAAACAGAAGAAGTAGCATCTTTGTCATCACTATGGAATAGCCGATCATACTCGACCTAATTGCTATAAGTGGTTAGCCACTCAACAGAGCAACGACATGATCACATCGGGAAACCAGAATCAGTTTCCATACTCTCTTGCTCCCCTTGGAGATCTTCTCAAAACCCTCATGATCCTTTTGTATTTGAACGGTTATAACTCTTCCCCCTCACTGCCGGATCAAGGATTTGTTAGACAGAAAGGTTCTTCCAAGGTGTGGAAGGAAAAGGGCTCTATGTGATTCTGTCACTTCTTATCTCTCTCCCTTTTTTGTTTTTGGTTTGCATTACTTGTGTGTTTTGCTTTATCGTTTTGAGTCAATCTAGTTTTATGCATTGCTTTGCTTTGTTTAACATGTTTTTGTTTGTTTTCATTTTTAGTTTTGCTTTGTTTTGTTTTCCATATATAAATTTAAAAAAAAACATTGAAAAATATAAAAACAGTGTGTGTTTGTGTACATTGGTACTTATGTACCTTGGATAGTCATTGAAACAAAGTTTTCAAAACTTTGTATCTTTTGTAGCTAAGATGAGCATCTCTATGCATAACTAAGCAAGTGAGGTTTGTGGCTTGTGTTTGTGATGAGTAAGATTAAGTAATCTCTTGTACTTAACACTCGTATCACTCTTTTTGACAATAAGGACTAGAAAATCCTAAGAGAAAGGTATAAATAACCATCTCACCACTGTTGCCTTCTAATCATGAAATGACATCCGTATGCTTTGGCATAGCAAAAGTGCAATGTCAAATGCTTAGCATCATTAGGTATTTTTTTTTTCTCTTATATACCCATGCATGATTTGCTCAAAATGAAAAATATGCAAAGAAAAATAAAAAATAACAAGATCAAAATGCTTTATATATGATTGCAAGCGTGTATTCTGGGAAATGTGGGAGTTATAGGATGTATCTTGAAGATGATAGTCCTCATCAAACAGTTATAATTATGTGTGAGTTAAAGTGATTTTCTCATATCTCAAATCATCATAACATGTATACACTTACGCAATCTTGAGATGTTTTCCACACACAACACACAATATTCTTTGCTACTTTGATACATGTGCAAGTACAATATGATTTGGCCATCACAAGGTTTACATGTGTTAATGTATGCTTACTAAACCGTCTTAACTTGTTTTTAAAATATAAAATTAGTTAGACTTGTTTAGTGTGTGTGTGTGTGTGTTTTGGGATCTATGTGCTTAATTTTTGTTGTTGTTGTTGAGAGATGATTTTTAGAGTTTAAAATGTTGTTTGAATCCTTGGTTGAGTTGCATGTTATGATTGCATTCATGTCTGTGTTTTTCTTCTCTTTGAGAAACTGTTTTTAAGCAATCTCGACAGCTCCTCGACACCTCTCGATATCTAGCTTATCTATCCAGCTCTTCAGTTGCTTTTTATTGCAATCTCGACACCTTTCAATAGCTAGGTCGATCGATCGAGAAAGTTTCTATCCCCTTGATAGCTCCTCGACAGGTCTTTGATCCATCGAGCTTCTTTTTTCCTTGGACACCTGTTCAATAGCTTCATCTATCAAACCCTTTAAAGCATGACACCTCTCGATCTGTCGAGAATTACTGAGTTTCTATATATAGGGTCAGCGTGATTTGGACTTCACTTTCCTCGAACTCTCTTGACTGCTCTCTAAATGTTTCACCTCCCAAACACACTCTTCTCTCTCTAAACCTCATTCCCAAGAGATTTTCGGCCTAGATCAAGTTTTTCTCACTTGGTAAGTGTCTTAATCCTTTTTTTTCATGCATTTTCATATCTTTTGACCTAAAAATTGGGATTTTTGGAAAATGTTTAGGGTTTTCAAAATCAAAGAGGTTTTTGTAAAATTTTTGGTATGGGTTTTGAAGATTTGATCTTAAAAACTTCATGCATTGCAGATTATGACTATATGTTTAAAAACTTCATACATTGAAGATTTGGTATGGGTTTTGAAGATTATGACTATATGTTTATACATTTAGATGTGTGTTATATATGTTATCCGATTGTGTGCTGGTAGGATTAGATTGGGTTGAGCCCATGATGCTTTTTCTATTGCATGTCACATGTTCATGCATTCCCATGCATACGTTCTTTCTTTTCAATATATTTTGATATATTTGAACTGCTTGGGACTTTTCTGTGATGAGAAGGCTAAATCAGACTTCTTTGAGAACTTTTCTAGATGAGGCATTCATTCTAAATGCCAAGTAATCTTGTCAGACTTCTCCGACACTGACCTTCCCACTGTCATTCACAATAGGGAATGGGAGTCACTATATGACATCCTGGTTACATGTCCATCCATGCCGATCTAGGAGTTTTACTCCAACATGCATGGATTTGATTATTCAGTACCTCTTTTCATTACTCGTGTTCAAGGTATGCGTATAGTTGTCACACCGGAGATTATCTCCGATGTCCTTCGTGTCCCGAGGGTAGAGCATCCTGACTACCTCGGTTGTGAGCATCTGAGGACTGTGTTCAAAGATGAGCTTATGTCTGTTTTTGTGAGCATTCCTCTGATTGGGGTGAGCGTTAGTTTACTTTATGTTCGTCCTTTGCTAAAGGTCCTAGATTTGTGAACATGGTGATGACTTTTGTTTTACACCCTCTTTCTCACTATAACTCTATTACTGAGCCTTGTGCTCGATTTTTGCTATCTCTTTTAGAGCATCTTATTATAGATTTTCACTCTCATTTTATTCTTTCCATTATAGATGTTTATAGGGATACGACAACCCGTGATAAGCTCATCTTCCTTTCGTCTATCACGAGGATCTTACATCATTTTTCTGTTCCCTTTCTTGCTTCTGACCACTTCAGTGTTATGAGTGCCATAGACACCGCTACCATTAAACGGAGTGAGGTGCAGCTATGTTCGAGGCGGTCCAGTACGGTAGCTCCTCCACTTCTTCAGCTCTATCCACCTTCGCTCCCTCTACTTCTGTGTAGGTGTGACCCTTGATGCGATTATGGCACAGCTTCAGTGCATGGATGCTCACCTTGACACTCTCACTGATGAGCTGTATCAGGTGGACACCCAAGTCGGCCATATTGCTAGATGCCAGGCTCGCCTTGGTGGCTTTATGGAGTCTCCCTTTCCTTCTACTGAGGCATCCAAGGCATCTGAGGACGATGATGACTCCGATGATGACGATGATGATAGGGATGATGGAGATGCTAGCTCTCCCAGTGTTGACAAGATGTCTACTTGACACTTTTACCCTTTATCACTCGTCACAAAAAGGAGAAGTAATTTTGGTTATGAGAGTAGTCATAGTTAGGAGAAGAGTTAGTATAAGAGATTTTTGTAAGGGGGAGTGTTTACTTTGGGGGATGTAGTGAGGATTTCATGTACCTTTCTTCTTTTCTTTCTACTTTATATACATTTATCTCTTGTACATGGGTCTTATGACCATTTAGACATACATTGTACTTATATTCTTTATTTATTGATGTATGTTTTCACCTACCTTACATGTGTTGTTTTTTTTTTTTCTCTCTTTATGCACATGGTTCTTATTACTTGTATACAATCTATTATTTCTGTTTTACACAGATGCCTTGATGAGTTTTGTTTAAAGTATTTTAGAAATACAGGTTGTCAAAGTCTACTTTCCATAAACTCTCTTCTTGCAAAGTTTTTCAAAAGTTTGTCTTAGGATAGATTTTATTGTATTCAACAAGTGAGTATGAGTTAAGTGATTTATGACTTCTCTCATATGTTTATTTGTTTGTTGTGGTTTTGTCATGGATTGCCAAAAGGGGAGATCGTTAGGACATATGTGGTTCATAAGTTAGGAATATATGTCACTATTATATGTAATTGAATAATTCTTTAACAAAACGCACTTTACTTGTATTTGGGTTGATCTAGGATGTGTTTGATCCTTCAAGAAACCTTGTTGCAAGTTCAAGTGTTAAATTCATGCAAGTCTATCCAAGAATCAAGTAAGAAAGTGCGGTTCATTAAAGCTCGACAGCCAGTATCTATCAAGCCTTAAAGAGTTGTTCCAGCCTGTGGCTCGACAGCAGCTCGATAGATAGGGCATCTATTGAGGTTTATGAAGTTCAATTTTCCAGGATTATTTTTCATCCAATCTGTGATTGTGATAGGCCAAAAGCGAATTGACCCATTGTGATTAAACTAATTGATTAATTAGCCAAGTTATTAATTAATCAAATTAACATACAAACGTGTGATAGCACAAACAAATCACCAATAAAATAATTATGCAGCAAAAAATAAATAACACGGTGATTTGTTTATGAATGGGGAAAACTTGACAGCAAAAACCCCACTGGATGATTTTCAGGTCACCACTCCCGAAATTCCACTATTATCACAACAATCAGTTTCAAGTAAAGGAATCCCAGTACCTTATACCAACCTACAGTTGAACCCTTACCCCAATAGCCAATTGGACTTGTTCTGTAGTAACAATTTCCCCTTTTGATGCACGGCTCCCAAGTACATGACTAACCAATGCTCGGATCCCAGTACGCGACTTTAATCACCAACTAGAAAGAGTTGTTGGTTGCAAAGTTTTTCAGTTCATCCATGATGAAGATCAAGAAGATGCTTGGTCACAAAACCCAAAGGTGTACATACACAGCAACTTCTTCAGAAGAGATGAACTAGGGTGAAATTTTGTCTCTGGTCACAAATTGCTTGAGCAGACTTTGCTCAATACTTATGCAACTTGTGTACTTTTTGACAGCCCTTAAAACAATCCTTTTATATGTTTAGGGTTAGGAGAAAGGAAGGCCCAAACACATAAACACGGATCCCAAGAAAACATAACAAAAAAATTTATTTTTCTTAAACCTCGATAGATAGGAGGTGTCAAGCAGCTGTCGAGAAGGTGTCGAGCACACAGGCTTGAGCAGGTTTCTAAACTTCAATATATGCTAGCTGTCGAGTTTTAATGAACTTGCACTTCTTCAGCTTATTTCTTGGACAGACTTGATGACTTCAACAGTTGATCCTGAACCCTTATTTCTTGAAGTATTAAAAACACCTAGAACTACCCAACTACAAGTAAAGTGCGTTTTGTCAAAGGACTAGCCAATTACATAAAAGAATGACATATGTTCTTAACAAGTGAACCACATATGTCCTAACAATCTCCCCCTTTGGCAATTTGTGACAAAACCACAACAAACAAATGAACATATGAGAGAAGTCATAAATTACTTAACTCATATTCACTTGTTAAATACAATAAAATCTATCCTAATACAAACTCTTGAAAAATTTTGCAAGAAGAGAGTTTATGGCAAGTAGACTTTGACAACTTGTATTTCTGAAACACTTTAAAAAAAACTCATCAAGGTATCTTTGTGTGAGACAGAAATAATAGATTGCATACAAGTATAAGAAGCATGTGTATAAAGAAAGAAAAGAAACAACACATGTAAAGATAGGTGAAAGAAACATACATCCACATATAAAGAATATAAGTACAATGTATGTGTAAAAATGGTCAGTACAAGATCAATGTATCTAAAAAGAAAGAAAAGGAAAGATAAATCATATCCTCACTACATCCCTCATATTAACACTCCCCCTAACAAAAAAGTCCTATACTAACTCTCCCCTTAAGAATGACTACTTTCATATCCCAAAACTACTTCCCCTTTTTATCACGAGTGACAAAGGGTAAGAGTGTCTAGTAGACATCTCATCGGTAGAGCTAGCATCTCCATCATCATCATCCGAAACATCATTGTCATTACCATCATAATCATCATCCTCAACATCAAAATCAAAAGCCACTGGAGGAGGTGGTGAAGGAGTAGCCTCAAGAGCAAAACCACCCATAGTCACCTGCCGTCATGCAATACGACCAACACAAACGTTCACCTGATATAACTTAGTAGAGAGTGTATCAAGGTGAGCATTCATGCGTTATAGTTGCGCCATGATGTCTCTAATTGATAAATCGCCCATGGAAGAAGAAGGAGCAGATGTAGATAGAGCAGACCAAGATGGTGTCGAACGAGATGGAGTCGAACCAGAGGGAGGAGCTGCTGACTCTTGTCACGACCGAAACTACGCCTCACTACGTTTTATGGTAGTGGCATCTATGAGACACATGAAGGTGAAATGGTCAGACATAGGAAAAGGGACAAAAAAATGGCGTAAAATCCTTATGATAGCAGAAGGAAAGATGAGGCTATCATAGAACGCCGAATCTAGATGAACATCTATAATAGAAAGAATGAAGTGAGAAAAGAAATCTATAGTAAGATGCTCAAGTAAGGACAACAAAAATTGAGCATGAGGCTCTGTAATGGAGTTGTAGTAAGAGAGAGGATGTAGTACAAAAGTTATCACCATGTTCAAGAATCTAGGACCTTTAGCAAAAGGTTGACATGGTGTAAACTGACGCTCGCCCCACTCACAGAAAGCAGATATGAGCTCATCCTTGGACACAGTCCTCAGACACTTACAACAAGGATAGTCAGGAAACTCTATCCTAGGAACCCGAAGCACATCCACAACAAGTTGCGGTGTGATAGGGATGGGTATACCTCGAACGCGAGTGAAGAAAAAAGAAACTGAACAATTAATCCCGTGCATGTTGGATTAAAACTCCTGGATAAGCATGAGAAGACATGTGATCGGGATGTCACACAGTGACTCCCATTCCTGAATGTGAATGACATCGGGAAGGTCGGTGTTGGCAAAGTCTGCCAAAATGACTTTACATTCTGAATGAACACCTCATCTAGAAAATTTCTCCAAGAATGCCTTGTAGGCATTATCATCACGGAACCGAAGAGAGAGAGGAGTAGAATCAGAAGATGAAGAAGCTCTGGAACGAAGAAGGTTCTAAGCCAGAATAGATCTACGCTTAGGTGCCGTAGACACAACTAACGTAAACAGACAGAAAGGGAGAGAAAGAAAGAGAGAGACAATCAGAAATGTCCCAAAGTAATTCAAATATAACAAGTATATTGAATAGTGAGTATGTATGCATGGGGAATGAATGAATAGGTCACCACTCCCAAAATTCCACTATTATCACAATAAGCAGTTACAAGCAAAGGAATCCCAGTACCTTATACTAACTTACAGTTGAACTCTTACCCCAATACCCAATTAGACTTGTTCTGTAATGACAATTTCCCCTTTTGATGCACGGCTCCCAAGTACGTGACTAACCAATGCGCGGATCCCAGTATGCTACTTCAATCACCAACTAGAAAGAGTTGTTGGCTGCAAAGTTCTTTAGTTCATACACGATAAAGATTAAGAAGATGCTTGGTCACAAAACCCAAAGGTGCACATACATAGTAACTTCTTCAGAAGAGATGAACTAAGTCGAAACTTTGTCTCCAGTCACAAATTGTTTAAACAAACTTTGCTTAATGCTTGTGCAACTTGTGTATTCTTTGACAGCCCTTAAAACAATCCTTTTATATGTTTAGGGTTAGGAGAAAAGAAGGCCCAAACACATAAACACGGATCCCAAGAAAATTAAAAAAAAAATCTATTTTTCTTAAACCTCAACAGATAGGAGGTGTCGAGTAGCTGTTGAGAAGGTGTCGAGAACCACATATGTCCTAACAGATTGTGTGTTTGGGCTTTCTTTTCTCACAACCCTAAACATATAAATGATTATTTTAAGGGCCGTTAAAGGAGACACAAGTTGCACTAGTGTTGAGCAAAGTTTTGTTCAAGCAAATTGTGACCAGAGATAGAATTTGCCCTAGTTCATATTTCTTGTGAAGAAGCTACCGTGTTCTGTGCATTATAGGGTTTTGCAACCAAGGAGCTTCTCGATCTTCATCATGTAATGAACTGAAGAACTTTGCAGCTAACATCCTTCTCTAGTTGGTGATTGAAGTCGCGCATTGGAATCCGCTCAATTGGTTAGTCACGTACTGTGAGTCATGCATTGAAAGAAGAGATTGTCACTACAAAACAAGTCCAATTAGGTATTAGGGTAAGGGTTCAATTGTAGGTTGGTATAAAGTACTGGGATTTCTTTACTTGTAATCACTTGTTGTAATAATAGTAGATTCTTGAGAGTGGTGACCTTAAAATCACTCGGTGGGGTTTCTGCCGTGTAGGTTTTCCCCATTTTTGAACAAATCATCGTGTCAATTTATTTTCTACTATATACTTTAGTTATTGTTGATTTTTTTGTGCTAGCACGTGTTTTCATGTTAATTTGATACTACAAAACAAGTCCAATTTGGTATTGGGGTAAGGGTTCAACTGTAGGTTGGTATAAGGTACTAGGATTCCTTTTCTTATAACCACTTGTTGTAATAATAGTAGATTCTTGGAAGTGGTGACCTTAAAATCACTCGGTGGGGTTTCTGCTGTGTAGGTTTTCCCCATTTGTAAAGAAATCACTGTGTCAATTTATTTTCTACTATATATTTTAGTTATTGGTGATTTATTTGTGCTACCACGTGTTTTCATGTTAATTTGATTAATTAATAAACTTGACTAATTAATCAATTAATTCATTACAAGGGGTCAATACGTTTTTGGCTTATCATTAGTATCATCCCACAATGTTGGTGGATCATCAGGTTTAGTCTAACCCCCTTCAACTGCTAGCCAGACTTTCTTATCTAAAGATTGTAAAAAGGCTCTCATGCATACTTTTCAGTATGTATAGTTAGAACCATCAAATAAAGGAGAAATAATCGGGAATTGCTCACGATCCATGTCAATGGATCATGTAGCAAAGATTAAAACCTAATCAGAGCGTGCCTGCTCTGTTACCACTTGTTGGATTAAGATAGCTCGACCTCAGTTAATTAATTCAATTACCTAAATTGATTAATTAGGTTAAATTGCATGCAAATCGTGGAGACACCTACAAATCACAAAATATACTAAATGCAATGGAAAATAAATTATACATGGTGATTTGTTGACAAATGGGGAAAACCTTTCGCAAGGCAGAAACCTCACCAAGTGATTTTAAGGTCACCACTCCCAAGAATTCACTAATCAACAATCAAGTGGTTACAAGTATAAGGAATCTTACCACTACCCTGGACTATCCTGAAATACCAACTTACAGTTGAACCTTTACTCCAATACCCAATTGGACTTGATCTTGTAGTAGTCTTCTTTCTCTTGATGCACAAATCTCCAATCTATGACTAATCCTTTTGCACGGATCCTAATACATGACTAACTCTAGCAACTTGAATGGATGTTGTTGGCTGCAAAGTTCTTCACTTTACCAACAAGGAAGATTAGGAAGCACTTGGTTAAAAAACCCTATGGTGTACAAACACAGTAGCTTCTAACAAAGAAAAATAAACTTTTGTTCTCTGTATCCGTGTGTGATGGCTCTTAAAATAAGCCTTATATATGTCTAGAGTTGTGAGAAAAGAAACCCTAAAGAAATACATAAGCTTGGACTAAATTTCAGATTTGGAAATTTGAAAATTGAAATTCTCAATAGATCAAGCTTCTATCGAGCCACCTGTTGAGTTTCTCATTTAGTCTTGATAGTAGTATCTGTCGAGCTATCTGTCAAGGCTTAATTAAAAAAAATTTGTTCACTTGTTTCTTGGATCAATCTTTATGTCTTTAATACAGAAACTTGATATGCTTGAACAACATATTTTTTGATGTATTAAACCTAACTTAGATTTACCCAGTTACAAGTAAAGTGCATTTTGTCAAAAGATTAGGCAATTACATAAAATATGACCCTAATACACTCCTTACAACAACTTTCTGTTTGTTTTGTTGAAGGATTCATTAAGATGCTTATTTATTATTTTATTTCCACCCATCTTAGAGTTATGTGCAAGTGCGGTTCTTATGGGTCAAAGAAGTATACACCTAGAAGATCAAATTCTACCTGAATTGTTATAAGGAATTTTCAGTTTCTAGGTTTTATTAGTTTTTAATTTTTCAATTAGGTGGTACTCTCCATATATATGTAGAGAGGCCAGTTTTTTCTTTTAAGCCTGTGTGGTTTTTTTTTTTTTTTTTTTTTTTTTTTTTTTTTTTTTTTTTTAATAATGCAGGTAGATAATGAGGGAGGGAAATGTGGGGTTTAATCTAATATAAGGTACATAAAAAATGCTATTATCACTTGAACGCCTGAAAATTTTTATTTTGGTTTTAAAAAATAATGAAACTTTATTCCTGTAAAGAATCAAATTTCTTTTCTGAACTTCGAAGGATAACATCAATCTTAACTTACTGTTAGCCCACCAGAAAGATAAATGGCAACCTACTTAAATAGGTTTTGAAATATTAAGTAAACAATTTCTTCATATGGTTGGAGTTCTAAAAGAAGGCTAGGCCTAGGAGTTGGACATTGCAGTGAACATTCTTTTTTCATTTTTTCTGTTTTCAAATAATGCAATAGCCATGTATTCATACTAATATTTTCAATGGTTAGTTCTTTACTCTTTAAAAAAAAAAAAAATGTTTTGTTACTATCATTAGGTATATGTTGTGTAATGAAATTTATTCATCTAACAAGAAAAAAAAATAAAATAGAAAAGAATGATTTAAGACACAGTCAAGAAGCAACATCTCAGTTAATACAAAAGGAAAAAAGTTGATTTTTTTTTTTAGGGAAAAAAATTGAACTTAGTACTATTTATTAGGTGTTTTAAGTATTTGTTGTGTAATGAAATCTATTCATCTAACAGGGAGAGAGACTCATGAAGATTGAAGTTCACAATATGTCTCCATAAAACATGGGTAAGATGCTCAAGAAAAGAGATACAGAACTGCCACTGTCAGTCAATAAGGACTATCATGGTTTGTGATGGCTAGCCAGTTATGGTTAAAAGATCAAACATGCATGAATTTTGTGCTCTATATTTTAAACCCCTTCTATACAACAGTTTTCCATTGGAGAACTTTGGGACTCTTAAGTTATGGACTAAACAGATTGGTGTATAATAGGGACAACAAATCACCCATTCACTCTTGCTTAGGAGGTAAATTGAATGATATCATTAGAAATTCATAATTGGTAGAGATTTATTGGAATTTTAGAATTTAATTTAGAAAAATCACCTAAGGAACCTGAAGAAAAAAATTAAAAAATTCAGAAAATACAAAACATCATAAAGAAGTAAACATTGACAATCTCAGCTTTAAAATTTTCAAACTGAATCCATGCAAATTTGTACTAGCCAAAATTTGATTAACAACTTCAATTGGGTAATCAAAATTCTATGATGGACTGAAGTAGAAGAATAAATTCATTGAAAAAATTCAATTGATAAGTCAAAATTCTAAGGGGAGTGAAGCAAAAAATCTCAACCACAAATGAAAAGAAAAACAGCCTCAACTTAAACAACAAAATTCCTGTATCACAACCAATAAATATGCAATCAAATTCCATTTTCAAATTCTTTCTAGAAACATATTAACAATAAATATGCAAGAAATAGTGCAGAATAAAGGAGAAGACTAGTAAATACCTAGCTATTCTAGTCTTGCTGTTTCTGAATTGTTCAAGTAGTAAGATTTGTGTAACCTATTAAGAGTTTTACACAGATACAGAGAATCCACAATTTCAAATAACCCAGATAATAAAATGCCAAATCCCTATTGGAAAAACAATAAGAATCCAATTTTCAATCCACATTTAGGAAACATTAAAAGAAGAGAACAGATTGAATAAACCTCAATGTAACTGCAGCTAGAAAAGAACTACACGTGCAGTCATAAACTTCTTTCTGAAGAAAAAAAATGCAAGCCTTATAGGAGCATTAAAATATTTTCGCAACCCCATCAAAGAAAACATTACAATTATCCTTTCAAAACTAATAAATCCCAGGAAGAAAAAAAAAAAAAAAAAAAAAAAGAATCAAATGAGCTTAAATATTTTTGTGGTTAATCTATTATTTAGTTTGTATATATATTGAAAGTTCAAATAGCGTTGACAACACTATGAACGTTTAGACCCTCAAACAACAAATTACAAATTCAAGCTTTATATCAAACAATATATGTGCAGAAGATGATAACAAGCTTATAACAGAATTCATAAACAATCTAAACCATAAATAATCACAATCATAGTGAGATAATCTATGTGTACCCCTCACGACTGAACCTTCCACCCACGAACAAGTTGCCACACTATGCCATGAGAATCATAAAAACTCAAATTTTGAAATTTTTTTTAAGTATTTTTCGCGACTAGGGCATTTACCTGCTAGTGAGTCGCCAATGAGTCGCGAAAACCTTCTGAGTAAGATTCGTGTAAAGTTGAATTTAATCAACCATCTAATTGGCTTTATTCCGTGACCAATTTGCTTGTAATTTAGCACTTACTAACCCTGTATTTAGGTGGGAAAATTGTAAGGGTAGTGTGTGAGAAGATGTGAAGAAAAGCTCAAGAGTGTGCAAGAAAAACAGAGTCTCGCGACTAGGACTCGCGGGTGGTTCGCGACTGGCAAGCCGCGAAAGGCAGGCACATGAGAGGCACACTGGGAAGCTGAAGGGTCGCGCCAGCTGTCACGTTACAGGACAAAAGTTCCAGTCTGGCCAGGCCGTTACGTCGCGACTTGATTTCGCGACTTGGCCAAGCCGCGAGATCAAGTCGCCAACTTGCCCTGTTTGGCAAAAACGGACGTTTTGCATTCCCTTCTCACCCTACTATATATACACCCTTATACCCATCATATTGAGAGAGCTTCCAGAGAGAATTTTGTGAGAGAAAACCCTAGAGAAATACAAGATTGATTCATCCCCAATCTTCATCTAAAGAGACTCTACAAATTCCTCTACTCTCTTCCTCTCCATTGTCATACCCTTGAGAGGTCATTTGCCAAACCCTTGTCTCACCACACCCACGTCTGTGAGAAGGTCCATTTGGTGCTTTGGGAAGCAGTTTGGAAAGGAACCAATATACATTGGTTGATGCTATGGTCAAGTAGCGTTTTTGTGAGAGAAAACCCTAGAGAAATACAAGATTGATTCATCCCCAATCTTCATCTAAAGAGACTCTACAAATTCCTCTACTCTCTTCCTCTCCATTGTCATACCCTTGAGAGGTCATTTGCCAAACCCTTGTCTCACCACACCCACGTCTGTGAGAAGGTCCATTTGGTGCTTTGGGAAGCAGTTTGGAAAGGAACCAATATACATTGGTTGATGCTATGGTCAAGTAGCGGAATCCGGGAAGCTAGAGAAGAAATAGGTTCGGCGTAACCTCGTTGGAGCAAGAAGCTTGGAGGGCTTAGGTACTTGGGTAGATTAGGCTTGGAGGGTCTTCTGCTATTCATGTATCCCAACTTCATTCTTTAGTGGATTATTTGACCGCTTGGAGGGCGGCGGAGAGGTTTTACGTCGAGGACTTCGGTTTCCTCTTTGATAACACATCGTGTGTTGTCCGTGTGTTTGCATCTCTCTTTCCTTTATCTTTGCCTTATATTTACTGTTGTGGATGTGTTTATATTTGGCTTAGATTGTTTATCAATTATGTTATGAGCTTGTTATTATGTTCCGCACATTAATTGTTTGATATAAAGCTTGAATTGGTATTTTTATTATTTGGGGTCTAAACGTTCAAGGGTGTTTCATACCCATTTTGAACTTTCAATTCGTGACTGGGGCATGCAGCTGACCCAACCCGCGACTGAGTTGCCAAAACAGGGCAACACTGTTTTTGAAAAATGGACACTTTTTGTGAAAACAAAATACTTTCCAAAAACAACTAAAAACACTCAAAAATCTTTTTGGTGTTTGATCAACAAAGAATGAGCATGTGAGAACACATTTAAACAGGTACAATCAAACAAATGAATATGACATTCATTGAACATAAGCTTGTGTGTTATGTGTGAATATCAAAAATGAGATAGACCTTAGTCTAATATGAAACTTCAATGATCAATTCAATCAAGGCATACACAACTAACACTAGATAATGTGACCCATCTCAATTATAGAAGAATGCATATATGACCTCCCACATAAACATGATTACATTTCTTTGAAACTTTTCATTTGGCTCTATACATATCACATCATTTGATCATTTTGAATCTCATTGTGAGATTGATGCCTGAAATTTTTGATATTTCAATTTGATGAGTTAGCCTTTGGCTTTTTGGGCATCATACATTTTATTTTTGGTTGCTTTTCCTTTTTTCTAGTTAAATACTAGTATGTGCGACAGGCTTTTGCAGCTCAATATCTCTTTTCATTTGAAGATTTAAATTTGGTGAGCTTTTTAATTAAAAGCAATAAAATAAAAGTGGGAAGATATATAGACACAAATCTATGCATGTCTCAAGATCAACAAAACCATTCACTAATCATTCATGGCCGCAAGGTTGAAGATCTATTTACAACAATTGCATAGATTTCAAGATTTCTTCCACAATGATATGAGTGCATAGGAAACAAGCTAAGCTTATAGATGCACAAGGCCATAAGTACAAAGGTATAAGGCAAAACAAGTTTTGAGACAAAACTTAACAAAGTCGATCAAATTTTTTGGATTTTCTACTTTTTATGTGTTTTTGGATTTTTTGACATAAAAGCAAGAAAAGATTGATAAAAAACAAAGTAAAAACATTTAAAAAAATAAACAAACAAATTTTCAATGCTCTTAAGCAAAAAGCATACTACAAAACATGATCACAAAGCATAGGAAGAATTAATGCATGAATATGTTATAATGCTTATGCATGAGTACCCTTTGTCACCCACACGTCATGTGTGTTTGGGGTGATATCCTTGTTGGATTTGGTACAAGGGTTAGGACTTTCAAACCTTCTTGTGAAGCTTTCCAAGCACGAGGTGAAGGCACCGATCATCTTCATCACGTCCATCATTCCGGGATCACAGTTTTGACTTCTTGGTTGCTCACCACCCAAAACCTCTTGTCATTTCTTCTTCGTCATGATCGAGGAGTGCTTGCATTGTTTAATGCTCTCAGCTTATGATAGTTGGGTTTGGTATATCCTTGCAATCCGCAATAGTGACAAATATGATTCGTTCTAGGACCCCGTTGTGATCTTGGAAGTGATCTTCCTCTAGCATCACGTTTGGCTTTTGATTGATTACGGAATGTATTTAACACCCATTAATCAGCAAAATTCTTCTTCTTTTCAGTCTTAAACTTTATCGGGAATAGACTCTTCTACAATTGGCTCTTTGGCCTTCACAAACTTCACTTCTTTGGTGACATTGGCTGATGAGCCACTCCCTCTGGTATATCCCACTCTGGACTTGTCTAAGACTGATTTTTGATGAGCAAGCATTTCATTAAGCTTCTTGGAGGAGACATAGTCTACCTTAGCATTTGCTTGAAGCACTTCATGCTCAAGAAACTTTATCTTAGAATATGCTTTGGTCAACTCTCCATTCAGTATCTCTATCTCACACTTGGCCTCCTTATGTCGCACTAGGAGACTTCGATAGTCCTCATCTGCTTTCTTCATCTTCTTCACAGCTGCCTTGGCCACCCTTGTGTACTCTCCAAACTTCTTAAGAAGTGAATTGTAGTTCTCTTGGAGACCAGTAGTGCTTTCGTCTTCTTCAGCATCTGATTCTTCAACAACTCCCATTGATTCTTCATCACTGTGCTCCCTAAGCTCTTGTACAAGCAAATTCAAGTCCTCCGAAGACTCAACATGAGCAATGGTCATAAACGTGGACTAATTTCCTTCTCCATCATAGCTTTCCTCAGAATCAGAATTAGATGAGTCGGAGTCACTGAAAGTAGTGGCATAGACCTTGCCCTTTGATTTCAAATAATTAGGACATTCTTTTTTTGAAATGTCCATGTTCGTTGCACTCGAAGCATGTGATTCCTTGTGAAGATTGGGATTCTCTACCATATTGTGAATTTTGTAATCAATATGCTACTTACCAGGACCATGGTTGTGATTCTCCACAAGGTCCTTTTGATCCATTTGATGGATACCCATTTGATGCTCCTTCTACTAATTAAATTTGTGGGCCCCTTGGGTTACGATTATAGTAGCACTACTATTTTGAAATTCTTGTTCTCAATGATAAAGTTACTTTTCCATGTTACTCCTACAGTCAGGAACTATTTGGTCAAGATACTCCTGATCTCTTGCAGATGACTAATGATTGATTTCCCTATTTGTCTAGCCTGCACAATGGCTAAAAATGTTGCAATATTCAAATGATGAAGTACTTACACCTGACAAACCCATGCTCCTATGTTCTTGTGTAAATCCATGGCGTTTGACAAGCCTTAAAAAATATTGGAGTTATTAAAAAGAAAAAGAAACTTTGGCCATGTCATGTCTTGCCATGCTTCTGAAGTTTCCCAATTATGGTGCACAAAAAGACAACAAGATGACTTATGGAATCTACGTACAAAAATTCAAGTAGTCATAATGCTCCTACATGTTCCATTATATATTCCTTTTGCTTTTTGTCCTCTCCAAGTCAAAAATTCTTCTTATGACTATGACAAAGCCCCAATTGCTGGAGATTTCAAGACAAAAAGTGAAAAAATTACTATTCACGGATTACTGTTCACAGATTACTATTCAACGACACAGTTCATTTTTTATTGTTTATGACATTGTTCACTCCGAATTTTTCCTATTTAAGGGGGGCTGTCCCTTAAGTGATTCAGAATTTTCTTTGGAATTTCTTTGATAGGATCTTCTCTAGAGAGAGTTTTCTTTCCTTAGAAGCCTTCTTGGAGAGAGTTCCTTATTTCTACTACTACTTTCTCTACAAACCTTGTAACTAGGACTAGTTCAAGCTTTGTAATTGTTAACCTATCCTGTGATCTTGTATTCATTACTACTATAAGTGTTTAATCTACTTTCAATAACAAGTATTTTCAGTTTTATGTTCATTATACTACTTGTTGCTACCGCCACCTTGGACAGATTACTGCCATACCGGACGGTTTTAAATTGCTTTCATTTACTTTGAATTATTTTATAAACTGCTTGACTAGTTCTACCGCCTTATTATTATCATTTCAACTTGTGCCTTCATTACTTTGCTTACATTACTTTTAACATATATTATACTATGCTTCCATCTCGTTAGTTGTGTGTCCCCTTCCACCTTTATGGTATCAGAGCCATTCTTTTCTAGCCGTTGATAGTGTTGTTATGTCTTTGTATCTTGTCTGTGCTTACCGAACCTTTGGTGCTCCGTTGTTATGTCCCCTTCTTATCGTCGTTGGTGCCACCCTAGACGTAAAGTGAATTCCCAGAACTTGACTGTAAGGCCCGTTTGAGCCAAGAAAGGGCATGTAGGGCATGTGTGTGGTATAGGGTTGCTTAGGGTATGTGTTATGAAATGCAACAGTTGTGAGAAAAACATGATAACTGAGTGTTGAACCTAGGATAGTATGGATAAATTGTGGAGATCCAACTCCTCTATCAGCTCTAAGACAGGTTGTCCTCCTAATATTGTAAATGAAGAAGATCACACTATTGAAGAAAGTGAACTTCCTGACTTTCGGAAATGGAACATTCCTAAAGTTGATACTAAAACTATTTACAAAACTAGTTGGGCTAAAACTACTCTTCATCTCATTTACAAAGTAAGAACTGTTGAACAAATATTTTCTATTTCAAAAACTCATGAAAAATTTTGCTTGTTTTCTAAAGGAAATATTAATGATTTCATTGCTAAAAAACAAAGTTATTTGCATACTAGTATGGTTCAAGTTGCTATTAAACCACTCACTCAAAAGGGTATCAACGCTTTTGTTCTCATGTGTTCAAGTTGCTATTAAATCACTTGGCATGATTACTGCTTTCTTGTATGATGTTCCTGTTTATTTCAATTGTTATCATGATCTTACTCTTGCTTTGGATGATCCTAATATTGTTAAAGATTTGACTTTGAATATTGCTTCATCTGGTTATATCATGGATGAAGTAATAAATCCTTTGCTTTGATTTACCGCATTTATTACAGATTGTTGGGTACTTAGTTAAATCCTACTTGTTTGAATCATAGAGAACCTTCTGGTAAAACTATGTTAATTCAATGTTGAACTCCTGATGCTAAAGTTCAAGTTCCAAAAATGATTCAATGGCAAGATGTCAAGCTTCCCACTGAATGGTTGTTGGAACAAGAATCCCCTATTGCTAAACCTATTTTTCATGAGTTAGATGGTAGGATTAGTGCCCTTAAATCCTATTGTATGATGCTATGTATGATATTAAGTGTGACATTATGTATGAAATTATGTATGACTTAATATTGTGTTAAATAAAGTTGTTTTATTATTATTATCTGAAATAATGGTAGCATGAATATTCAGACACTATCACATAGTCCATGAGATGCATAGTATGTGATTTATGTGATTTAGTCACAGAAGATATAAGTCATAAATTCTTTATAAACTCAGAATTATAGTTCGTAGTCAGTGACGAAATTGGGTATTTCATCTATGAAGACTATAACATATCATGATAATTTGTCTTGATCATAGAAGTGGAGACTTCAAATTAATGTGTTGATATGTTTTAAGAGTTAAGACATATTGAACTAGACCGCTGTGAGATTTCTTATTCTCCTAAGGACTATCAAATGAATAATAAATCTCACAACTTATATTTGCGTGAACTCTTAATCCTAAGAGAATAATGGACTTAATCATGAAATATAGGTTGCTTTGATATATCAGAAGTGAGATCTAAAGTAAAGGTCAAAACCTCAGTATATTGGGCAGCCACATTTAATGTTGATGGAACATATATTCTCAAGATGGAATTCATAGTCTCTTAACGGAGATATAAAATATTCGCTTGAGATAAGTTTAACGGGTTTGTTATTCAGAGAGTTTGACCTAACCACTTTGGTAAGAAATTACTAAAGTATATATATATTTATGAAATTGGATTTCATAAATATATGAAGAATAACTTAAAAGGTTATCTTAGGTTCTAAAGATTCAGGAATTTATGTATTTAGAACTCTAATGTGTAATGTTGGCAAACCATGATCAAAACAATATGTTTAAGTCTTGCTTAGGGTTGCTCAAAGTTGGGTCTTTCGTGTAAAGTTGGAATCGAGAGGCTGTAAATGCATTGGTGCATTTCGGCCTGGCTCGATCGATCGAATCTTCGGCAGAATGTTTTTTTGCAAAATATTCCAGCTCAGCCCCAACTCATTAAACGTTTTGGGTTTTCTATTTTTACCCTAGATATATAAAGAAAAACCTTAGCCATGTTTTTAGAGTTTCTCTTATTGTATTATTGCTCATACTTTTCTGTTTTGTGTAAATCTCTTGTGAGATCTAGAGGAGTTTTCCTTTACACAAAGCTTAGGGTTTTCTAGGTAGAGACTACTTCAAAACCTTGATGATCAACTCGGTTGCTGCCATTAAAGCTTAAAGAATAACAAGCGTGGGTGCTTGTACCTGATTGGAGAATCCAAGAAAGAAGGAGTCAGTGGATTCGGAGCTTGCACGTGGTCGTGTTAGTAAGTTCTACTGGTAGGTAGCATTAGGAAGTCAAGCAGGGAGCTTGTAAGTCCTTTTGTATGAACTTCAATTCTTTCATAGTGGATTCAGGTTTACCTTGAGGATAGCTAGGTTGAATCCTCCCCATGTTTTTGACCAGTTTGGTTTTCCTAGGTGATCATATCTTGTGTTATTTTTATTCCGCTATTTTATACTTTTGATATGATTGTATGTTTATGATAACTTAGAATTGCATAATTTGACTAAGTAACAACTTGGCTAATTAACTAGTTTAATCTAGTTGGTTTAAAGGGTCTAAAACCGTTCAAGTGGTATCAAAGCTGGTAGCTCTCTTGTTGGAGATTTTTTAATCTCTGAGCTGATCCTTGACCCCTGTTGTCATGGAGCATGGACGCTCTCTCGTTGTTTCCCCTCACTTTGATTGGAATAACTATGCTTATTGGAAAGTAAGGATAAGAGCATTCTTGAAATCCATTAATGAGAGAGTTTGGAATTCCGTTGAGTACAGATGGGAGAAGCCCACTACTCCTGTGAGTGAGTGGCAAACTTCTCAAAAAGAAGCAGCTGATTTCAATAGCAAGGCTGTGAATGTCATCTTTAATGTTGTTTCCATGGAGGAATTTAAAAGAATCTCTAATGTTGAGGTTGCTCATACTGCTTGGAAAATCCTCTAGACTGTGCATGAAGGCACAAAGGCAGTTAAGATTAACAAGCTGCAGCAATTAACTTCTAGATTTGAAAGCATTAAAATGTCTGATGATAAATCTTTTGATAAATTCTATGCTAAATTGAATGATATTGTTAATTTTTTTTTTTTTAATTTGGGCGAAATCTATGATCAACCTAAAATTGTTAGGAAGATTCTTAGATCTTTAACTGAAGATTTTAGACCCAAAGTAACTGCCATTACTGAGAGCAAGGATGTGGACTCCATCCTTGTTGATGAGCTTGTAGGATCTCTTCAGTCCTGTGAGTCTGACCTACCCAAAACTTCCAAATCCAAATCAATGGCTCTTAAGTCTGTTGATGATATTGAGGTTGGTGGATTTGATGATGAGCTCTCTGCCACAGAGATTGTGTACCTTGCCAAGAACTTTAGAAACTTTCTTAGTAATAACAACAGAAAGGCAAGAGGTACAAACACTGCAGTACCTAGAAACTTTAGGAAGAATGATCCCACTAAGGTTAATAACTTTGAAAAACCTAGAGATAAAGTTGGTCAATCTTCAAACAATTCCTTGGGTGCTCAGTGTTTTGGCTGTTAAGGGTATGGTTATGTTAAATCTGAATGTCCTACATTCTTGAGGTCTAAGGGTAAAGCTATGGCTGTAACTCTTAGTGATAATGAGGTTTCTAATGATGAGTCTGGATGTGACAAGGATGGAAACTTCATTGCTTTCACTGCTACTGCTGTAGTCAATGAAAGTATATCTGTTGAAGAGAACCTTTCTGATGGGGAACTCTCTAAGGATGCAGATCTTCAAGAGGCCTATAATAAACTTTGCAAAGTTGCTGCAAAGGATGCTATGAATGTTGAACTTGGCCTGAAGAAAATTGATTCTCTTGAGCTTGAAAAGAAAATTTTGGTTGTTAAATTATTTAATGCTAATGATTTTTGGAATCATGTGAAATCTGAGAACATGCTTTTGCTTGATAAAGTTAAAACTTTGGAACATGATTTATCTGTTGCTAGATCTACTAGTTTTAAACTTGATCAAATGCTGAATGTTCAAAAGTATCCTTCTGACAAATCTGGGTTAGGATATGTTGAAAGCATCACTATGTCTGCACCTACTTCCACGAACTTTGTTCCTTCATCTTCTTCTAAACCTTCCGTGAGTGAGATTGTGAGTGAAACTGTTAAAACCCCTGTGAGTGAGGTTGTCCAACCTATAGAAGTTTCACCCCCTAGGAAGATTAGGGTTGATCTAGGAGAGTCCAAACCTAAAGATTCTATCCTTTCTAAAGACAAGATGCATTGAAAACCTGCTTGGGTTTGTCATTTTTGTGGAAAGTTTGGACATATTCGTCCTAACTATTACAAGCTTCAAGCTGCTAAGAGAGCAAACAAACCAAAAGTGTCTGTGCCTCAAGCACAAGATCCTATAGCACTCATTGGTGAATTGGTAAAGGTTTTGAACCTTTATTCCAATTCTGGAGTTGGAAATCACTCGAATGTGAATAAGAACTCCAATGCTCGTGGTGCATCTAAAAGGTTTTGGATGCAAAGGACTCGATCTAATTGAGTCTTTCTGACATGGTCCTTGTGCTTCATTGCTCATTCCTTTGTGACCATTGTTTTTTGGTTTTTGTGCTTTTGTTCTAGGACTTTGCATTGCATTACATTCATGCATTTCATTCTAGGATTTGTTTTCTCTTTTAATATAAATACAAAAAATATAAAAAAAAAAAAAAAAAAAAAGGGAAAAGCAAAATATGTTTGGCATTATTTTTCTTGGACTTTGAAAACAAGGTTGGTCAATTTATTTACACATAACATGTCTTATGTACCTTGTTTAGCTTTGATAAGCTTACTTATTGCACTTGACTAGTTGAAACTTTGTAGTGCATGTTGTGTGGAAAAGATGTTTATGGTGTTTATCACTTTGTCTTGATCTTGAAGTCACATGTTATTTGACTGTCGAACTTGATCCTTTTAAGAAAGGCATAAATAACCATCTCACTACTATTCACTAGCCAATCATGAACACCTTAATGCATATCATAAGATTTTGTGCTTGAGAAAGCGTAGCACATGCACAAAAAGAACATAAGGTGTAGCCTCGATTAATTGCTTAATGCTTAAAATTGGTGTGTACTATTAGGCTTGATGACAATCCACAAAAAAAAAAAATAATAATAATAATAATAATGAGGCAAAATTCAAGAAACTTACATGATTGCAAGCTTATGTTCTAGGAGATGTGGGAGTTATATGATGTAACTCTTTAGGTGATAGTCTTTTTTAAAATTCGTGTGATGAATTTTGTAGACTTTGTGATTGATTTCTATTCACATATCACCTCACATGTATCTTAAGTTTTTGCTAGTTTGCACACACTACACAAGTTACTCTTTGCTAAACACTGTACATGTAATTGTGTGTATTTTTGGTCTGACCAACCAAGTTTGAAAATACCTTGAGTAATATGCAAAACATTTTGTTTGCTTGAGAACTTAAAGTGAGAATGGCTGAAACTTTCTTTGGAGAAACTGGGATTAAAACTTGGGTTTTTGAAAAAGCATTTCATCTCATACTCATGCATTTTGTTTCAACAATTTTAATGCTTTGAGGAGTTGTTTTCAAAATTTGGTTTGAGTTTTTCAAAACTAAAATTTTTCTCAAAATGCTGTGAGTTGCTATCTGTTTCAATCGATCCAACCTATTTTTCGATCGATCAAAAATTTCTTAAAATTCTTTTAGAAATCTCGAATTGATTCGATCGATCGAATGTAATTCTTGATCAATCGAATATCGCGAATCAGGTTTTTAAAATACTATTTTTGACTTGTTCAAATCACTTTTTCAAAACTTTTTCAAACCTTTTCTCTCTCTCTGACTCGGCAAGTCTCTACAGCGAATTTTTTGTCGTTTTCTCCCAAAATTTTTGCAACAATTCTCTCTCCTTGAGCCGGTATGACTATCTTACCCTTCCTTTTGAGTTTATTTTCACTTTTCATGCATTTTTCATGCATTTTATTTTGGGATTTTTGAACCTAAGGAATTTGGGATTTTTGTTGATTCAAGCTGTATTTTATGCAATTGATCAATGGGTTTTTATGGGGACTTGATATAAACATGATCTTGCTAGTTTAATTTGATCAATTTTAGGGTTTGTGAAAAATTGAAATTTCTAGGGTTTGTATTAATTCCGAATTGGGGATTTTGTTCAATTAGGTTGAAATTGATGAAATTTTCTTGTAGTTTTGATGTAATTCAGCATTATAATATGTGTGCTGTGTTATGTAATGCTCAATTCATCAATCTGTTTCAAAATTCTCAAGTGGTTTTTCAAATTTTTAGGGTTTTTGTTAGAAACTCTATGCTCAAGCCAATTTTGTGCAAATTGAACTTAATTTGAACTTTGCTTACTGCATTAGTACATGCATCACGACATTGTGGTTGTTCATGCATCATATAGATTTTTGTTCTATCTCTTTTTGTGCTAACTTGTAGTCTACCCATGGTCTTTGTGTTATTTTTTGGTTTTCTCTTTGTATCTCTGTTCCTTTCTTAGCATTATGCCTAGGAAGACTAGGGCTCGTAGGTCTGCCCCCTCACCTACTCCTTCCCCTCCTTCCTTTGACTGTGAGAGGTTTCCGAGTGAGAAAAACCAAGAAACTTATGAGAAGCTGAACCTTAAGAGAAAGATTTGGTCTGAGCATTCTGTCATCTTAGATGAGCTTGATCCTGCCATTAGGGCAAACTTTGAGCGTCGGGGCTGGTTACCACTGTTGGATGTTTCTGATCCTCCTCCTCTAGCTACCCTGATTATAGAGTTCTTCTCGAACATCTCTATCTGCGTCTATGATTCCAACACTTTTGTAAAGAGTTGGATACGAGGCGTAGAGTACTCCATTACTCCTTTGGTAGTGGCTGATGCTCTTGGGGTACCCTTGGTCCAGCACCTAGTCTATCCTTATGATGAGTCTCTTGTTTTGAGTGATGTCATGTCTTACATCACTGGGTCTTCTATCCAGTGGGGTTCTGATCCTAGGATCACCTCTGCTGAGCTTTCTGAGTTGCACTTTATCTTCTTTAGGATAGCGTGTCACTCTATCTGGCCCATTTCTCATCTTCACACCATTCCTCTTGAGCAGTGTGTATTTTTGTACGCTCTTGTCGCTGATGCTCCTATCAGTTTTCCTCATTTGTTTCTTCGTTCTTTGAACGAAGTTTATAGGAGTTCATCTTCTTCACATGCTCTTGTTCATCTTATTTTCATTCATAAGATTTTACTTTATCTTGATCTTAGTGGTTTCCCTTTCTCTGAGCCTGTTCATGTGATTGCTCTTATAGGTGCATCGTTTCTTAGGCAGAGGGCTGCTCACCTTCGAGTTGGCTCTAAACATCCTAGGTCTCAGCTTTCTGGTTCCGCACCTCCTCCCTCTTCTTCTAGAGGTTCTGCTAGTGAGGCTGTTCCTGATCCTAATGCTGCTTCTGTTGCTGTTGTTCCTCCACCTCCATCGGATGACTTTGATATCCGTTGTACTTTGGAGACTGTCATGACCGTTTAAGCAGCTCATGGTCAGATTTTGGTGGACGTGCTTGATGAGATCTGTGCGTTGCGAGCTGATCTTGCACATCTTCGTTCACCCTCACCACCTCTTTTTGATGATGAATTGTGATTGCCTTTTGGCATTCTGCCACAAAAAGGGGGAGTGGACTTTGTAGAGGAGTTTTGTAGTTAGGGGGAGGGTTTTTTTTGCTTTGAGGAGCTGTTGGAGATATTAGATTGTATCTAGGTGCTTCATTTGGTTTATCATTTTATGGGGATATTCACGTTAGGGGGAGTTACATTGTTTTTTGATATACATGATATATACATGATTCTTGTGTCTTTGGATTCACTGTTTATTATTTTATATTTATGAGATTATTCATTGATATATGTTTCTGTGTGAATCATACAAGAATGTTATACCTGTTTATTTACTATTTTCTGCCACACATGCGTTCATGCGTTTGTTGAGTATTTCAGGAATATACAGGATGATTTAATTGAGCTGTTGTCTACACTTGCAACTGATGGATAGTAGTTAGAATTGAATTTTAGTTTTTATGAGCATTAGTTTGTGTTTTGTCACAGATTGCCAAAGGAGGAGTTTGTTAGGTTCTAAAGATTTAGGAATTTATGTATTTAGAACTCTAATGTGTAATGTTGGAAAACCATGATCAAAACAATATGTTTAAGTCTTGTTTAGGCTTGCTCAAAGTTGGGTCTTTCATGTAAAGTTGGAATCGAGAGGCTACAGATGCATTGGTGCATTTCGGCCTGGTTCGATCGATCGAAAGAAAGACTCAATTTATTGAATCTCAGGTAGAATGTTTTTCTACAGAATATTCCAGCTTAACCTTAACTCATTAAATGTTTTGGGTTTTCTGTTTTTACCCTAGGTATATAAAGACAAACCCTAGCCACGTTTTTAGAGTTGCTCCTGTTGTATTGTTGCTCATACTTTTCTGTTTTGTGTAAATTTCTTTTGAAATCTAGAGGAGTTTTCCTTTACACAAAGCTTAGGGTTTTCTAGGTAGAGAATACTTCAAAACCTTGATGATCAACTCGGTTGCTGCCATTGGAGCTTAAAGAATAACAAGCGTGGATGCTTGTAGTTGATTAAAGAATCCAAGAAAGAAGGAGTCCGTGGATTCGGAACTTGAACGTGGTCGTGTCAGTAAATTCTACTGGTGGGTAGCATTAGGAAGTCAAGCAGGGAGCTTGTAAGTCCTTTTGTATGAACTTCAATTCTTTCATAGTGGATTCAAGTTTACCTTGAAGATAGCTAGGTCAAATCCTCCCCAAGTTTTTTACCAATTTGGTTTTCCTTAGTGATCATATCTTGTGTTATTTTTATTCCGCTGCTTTATACTTTTGATATGATTATATGTTTATGATAACTTAGAATTGCATAATTTGACTAAGTAACAACTTGGCTAATTAACTAGGTTAATCTGGTTGGTTTAAGGGGTCTAAAACCGTTCAAATTAAACCGGGTACTCAAGGATTAAGATGTAGTAATTTACAAAATGGCAGTCCACATTTATGACTTTGTATTATTACGAATATTTTATGAAGGGGTTTGCATGTACAATAAAGTCTTGGGATATAATTTATAGATAAGGCCTTGAGTGCAACTATATTTATACAGTGGTATTAAATATAGTTAATGGTAACTTTGGACTTGTCAAGAGTTAATAGAAAAGCCCAAGGCCCATTGGAGCTAGCGTCTTATTGGTCCCTTTTGGTCCCACTCCAAGCCACATACTTAAGCCTAATTGGAAAGGCCCAAAAGGCCAGTCCAATTAGATAATTGTTTGGATACAAAAGGAAAAACGCACAGAATTATTTGTGAGAGAAAACATCATTGAAAGGTGGTGTGTATGAGAGTGTAAGTCACTAATTGAGAGTCCACACTTCTTGGGTATTAGTGGAATTGGAGTGAAGATTAAGAGTATTCCCAATTGCTTCAATCTTTGTTTTGAAATTCACCGCTTCAAGGTATGCTATCTTATACTCAAATTCTAAAAATTGCATAGTGTATGTTATAGATTACGAATGAAGTAGATCCGTTCATCTTCCACTGCGTACATACTTATTTCCGTTAATTGGTATCAGAGCGGTCTTCAATTTCTAATCTGTTTAACATGTTTTGTGAGTTTTAGAATTAGAGTTGATAGTTTCATATTGTTAGAAGATTATGTTTTTTAATTTTCTACATATTGTTGAAACTATGATTTGATGAAAACTGAAATTGATGTTATGATATTGTTTAAATTTGAATTTAAGCACGTTAAATTGATTCTTAAGGCTATAGCATCAATAGAATTCAATTTTGACATCAATCTCTATCTGCACTGTTCATATGTTGAATGTTTATTCATGAAACACGAAGAAAACTGCCTTAGAAAATTTCTGAAAATTTGAGTTTCGCGATTTTCGATCGATCGAAAATCACTTTCAATCAATCGAGAGATGTTCGAATTTTTAAATTTTTTCGATCAATCGAGGGGCATATTCGATCAATCGAAAGAAATAAAATCAGAAATTTTTCTAAGTGCTTTCACATGTAAAAGTACTAAGAATATGTGTAATTAGAATTATGCATGTTTTATAATTAAAAGCCTTTTCTTTAAAACATCTAGTGGGAGAGAGATGCAAGGGTTGGATCTCACGGCTTCCATTGTTGGTTCATAGTAGTGTGAGATATATACTTTGTCTTTGCTTCGAGCTTAGCATTCCATGTGGAGAGTATTTATTTCATGGTCCTACAAGATTGAATTTCTTGGTTTATAGTGGTTTGATCAAACATCTTGTCTTAGCCTTGAGCTTTGCATTCCATGCGGAGAGTGTTTTGTATCATGGTACTACAAAATAAGCCTGTTAAGGGGAAGAAATGTGGCTACACATGATTTTAGACAGTGGTATACACTAGACTAAATATTATAGTATCCTCTATGCTGAGTTCTTACTATCATTATTTAGAGGCCAAATGTAAAATGGCATATTATTAGTGTTTGATAAGAGTTATCATGATAGCGCTAATAATGAGAATAGTTCTCAATCAATCATAGTATTTTATATTCACTCTATGCTGAGGGATATTGACTATGGGATTGGGTTGTTGATACATATATTATATTATGGTTTTATTAAGGTTCCATATTATATGTTTATATGCTAAATTGATAATGTCTAGTTTACTTATTATATTCATGTTTATTGTTTTCAGATTTGAACATGGCATCATTTAGCCCACTTGTAACTATTCTTAATCAAAACAAACTGACTGGATCCAACTATGTTGACTGGAAAAGAAATTTGGACATTGTTCTTTCTGTTGAAGAGCATAAGTATGTTCTTACTAAACCATGTCCTAGCTTTCCTTCATTAGATGCTCCTTCTGAGGAAAAACAGTGATATGATCATTGGTAGAAATCTAATGAGATGACCAAGTGCTACATCCTAGCATCTATCTCAAATATTCTACAACATCAAATGCAGGATGTAGAACTAGCTTCAGACATTATGCTAAGTCTGAAGGAGATGTTTAGTGAGCAAGGCTGTTTTGCAAGGCAAGAAACCATAAGGCAAATTTATAGTACCAAAATGACTGAAGGAAGTTTAGAAAGGGAGCATTATCTTACAATGATCTCTAATCTGAACACATTGGAGGTTTTAGGTGCCAATATTGATGGAGAATCTCAAGTGGATATGATACTTCAGTCATTACCGGAATCATTCATGGAATTCAGACTTAATTACAATATGAACAAAAAGGTTTATACATTGTCTGAATTGATGAATGAATTGGTAGCGGTGGAAGGCATCCTTGGTACTTCCAATGTTGAAGTCAATGTTGGTGAAACTTCTACTTCTCAACCTAAGTCGAAAGGCAAGGGTAAAAAGAAAAAGAAGAAGAAGGACTTCACCAAGCAAGAGGGTAAACAAATTGCCTTAGGGGTTGCTGACAAAGGAAAGAAGCTCAAAGGAAAATGTTTCCATTGTGGTGAGAAAGGACATTGGAAGAGAAATTGTCCAATATTCAAGGCTACCACGAATAAGGGTATGAATAATACATTCCTTCTAGAAATATGTTTGGTACAGGATCCCATGGATTCCTGGTGTGTGGATTCAGGTTGTACTAATCATATTTACAATTCCTTGCAAGGGTTCTAGGAGACCAGAAAGCTTAAAAAAGGGGGGGAGTTGTTTCTTACTTTGGCTGATGGGAGCAGGATTCCAGTTGTAGCTGTTGGAGTGTTTAATTATGTTTTAAATCAAGAGTTTTAGTATTGGAAGACTATCTATATGTACCTAATGTGTAGGAATTTAATTTTTGCTACTTACTTAGGTAAACATGGATATTGTGTTATCCTTAAAGAAAATGTTGTAATAAAAAAGGGTAAAGTGTTTATCTGTTCTAGCAATATTGTAGATGGTCTTTATATTTTAACTCTTGATAAGCATGAATTATGTAATTCTGAATTAGATAATAACTCACATGTGAAATTATTAAAGAGAAAGTTTCCTTCTACTAGTGATGCATATCTTTGGCACTTGCATTTGGGCCATATTAATTCAAATCAAATTCAAAGACTGATCAAAGATGGACTCTTAGAGCCCATCGACTTTGATGAATTTCCAATTAGTGAATCTTTTTTGGAAGGTAAATTGACAAAACGATCTTTTAATGTAAAAGGTAGAAGAGCACAAGATTTGCTAAAACTAGTGCATTCTGATGTATGTGGTCCTATGTCAATCCAGGCAAGAGGTGGCTATGAGTATTTCATCACATTCACTAATGATTACTCTAGATTTGGTTATGTGTACCTAATGAAACGGAAGTCCGAAACCTTTGAAAAGTTCAAAGAGTTTAGGGCTGAAGTTGATAAATCAATTAGGCAAACACAAAAAGGCCATTCAATCTGATCGAGGTGGCGAATACCTTCTTAGGGATTTTAAGGATTACTTAACTAAAAATGGGATTGTATCCTAATTGACTGCACCTGGAACTCCATAACAAAATGGTGTAGCGGAAAGAAGGAATAGGACTTTTTTAGATATGGTTAGGTCCATGATGAGTTATTCAACTCTACCTATTTATTTTTGGGGACATGCCTTAAACACTGCAATGTATCTTCTGAATTTAGTACCTTCGAAGTCTGCTCCTAAAACACCTGTTGAGTTATGGAATGGGCGTAAGCCTAGTATGAGACATCTCCATATTTGGGGTTGTCCAATACATATGTTAAAAGGAAAGTCTAACAAGTTACAGTCTAAAACAGAAGTGGTTTTCTTTATAGGGTATCCAAAAGGAACTGTTGGAGGTTTATTCTATAGTCATAAAGATAATAAAGTGTTTGTTAGCACAAATGCCAAATTCTTGGAAAATGACTATATGAATAATTTTACTCCTAGAAGTAGAGTTGTATTATCTGAAATGAATGAACCTGTAAATAAACAACCAATGGATGAAACTAGGGATGATGTGGCTGTATTAGATACACTGCAAGATACTACTCATGAGATGTCTAGTATACAAGTACCTCGTCGTAGTGGGAGAATTGTTCGGCCTTCTATAAGATTCATAGGTTTGGGAGAAACTTATGAAGCTATCTCTGAAGAGGTTGAATCGGATCCCTACACTTATGAAGAGGCAATGAGTGATATAGATGCACATCATTGGGTCCAAGCTATAAAATCTGAATTAGATTCCATGTATTCCAATCAAGTTTGGGATCTTGTAAAGGTGCCTAACGGCATTAAACCTGTTGGTTGCAAATGAGTTTACAAGAGGAAGAGAGGGATAGAAGGAAAGGTTGAAACCTTTAAAGCAAGGCTAGTGGCGAAAGGGTATACACAAAAAGAAGGTATTGATTATGATGAAACCTTTTCTCCAGTAGCAATGCTTAAATCTATCAAAATTCTCTTATGCATTGTTACTCATTTTGATTATGAGATTTGGCAAATAGATGTCATGACTGCATTTCTCAATGACAATCTTGAATAAAAAATCTATATGATGCAACCGAAAGGTTTCATATCTAAGAACCAAGAGCATATGGTATGCAAGTTGAAAAGGTTCATTTATGGACTTAAGCAAGTATCTAGGTCATGGAACATCAGATTTGATCAAGCAATCAAGTCATTTGGTTTTGAGCAAAATCTTGATGAACCATGTGTGTACAAAAGACATCGAGATAAAGTAGTAATGTTTCTAGTGCTTTATGTTGATGATATTCTACTCATTGGAAATGATGTAGAGGTAATGTCATCAGTAAAGGTTTGGTTGTCAAGCTAATTTGATATGAAAGACTTAGGTGAGGCTAACTTTATTCTAGGGATCAAGCTTTGGCGAGATCGCAAGAATAGGATGTTAGGCTTATCACAAGCTAGATATAGATAAGGTTCTAGAACGATTTAGCATGCAAAACTTCAAGAAATGATTACTTCCTTTCAGACATGGAGTTCCTCTGTCTGATGACCAAAGGCCTAAGACTCAAGAGAAAGAAGATTTGATGAGACAAGTTCCTTATGCTTCGGTAGTGGGAAGTCTTATGTATGCCATGCTTTGTACTAGACCAGATATCTACTATTCAATAGGCATGGTCAGTCGATATCAATCAAATCCAGGATCAAAACATTGGCAAGCTATAAAGCATATTCTCAAGTATCTACGAAGAACGAGAGATTATATGCTTATTTACCGAAGTGAGGATTTGATACCTATTGGCTATACAGATTCATACTTTCAATCGGATCTAGATTTCAAAAAATCCACATCAGGATGTGTTTTCACCTTGGGAGGTGGAGCCATAAGTTGGCGGAGTATTAAGCAGTCTTGTATTGCGGACTCCACCATGGAAGTAGAATATGTTGCTGCTTGTGAGGCAGCAAAAGAAGCTGTATGACTCAAGAAATTACTTTCTGAGCTTGGTATAATGAGAATGGAGCAAGTTCCAATCACATTGTTTTGTGACAACAGTGGAGTAGTTGCACAATCTAAAGATCCAAGGAATCATAAGAAAGGAAAGCACATTAAGAGGAAGTACCATATCATTCGAGATATTGTTACTCGTGGAGACGTGGTGGTAGCAAAAATTGAAAGTGCAAATAATCTAGTAGATCCATTTACTAAAGCCATGCCTCAGAAGACTTTCTAGTCACATTTGGAGGGAATGAGAGTTAGATTAATGCACAATAGTCTTTAGGGCAAGTGCAAGATTTTTAGGATTAGTGTCCTTAAATCCTATTGTATGATACTATGTATGATATTAAGTGTGACATTGTGTATGACATTATGTATGACTTAATATTGTGTTAAATAAAGTTGTTTTATTATTATTATTTGAAATAATGGTAGCATGAATATTCGAACATTATCACATAGTCCATGAGATGCATAGTATGTGATTTATGTGATTTAGTCACAGAAGATATAAGTCACAAGTTCTTTGTAAACTCAGAATTATAGTTCGTAGTCGGTAATGAAATTGGGCATTTCATCTGTGAAGACTATAACATATCAATTATGATGATTTGTCTTGATCATGGAAATGGAGACTTCTAGTTGATATGTTGATATGTTTTAAGAGTTAAGACATATTGAATTGGACCGCTGTGAGATTTGTTATTCTCCTAAGGACTATCAAATGAATAATAAATCTCACAACTTATATTTGCATGAACTCTTAATCCTGAGAGAATAATGGACTTGATCATGAAATGTAGATTGCTTTGATATATCAGGAGTGAGATCTAAAGTAAAGATCAAAACCTAAGTATGTTGGGCAGCCACATTTAATGTTGATGGAACATATATTCTCAAGATGGAATTCATAGTCTCTTCTAAGTAAAGATCGCGACTGGGGCATATGACTGGACCAACCAATGACTGAGTCGCCAGAACAAGGCAACATTGTTTTTGAAATTTTGACACTTTCGTAAAAATAAAATACTTTCCAAAAGCAGCTAAAACACCCAAAAATATTTTCGTGTTTAATCAACAAAGATTGAGCATGTGAAAACACATTTAAACAAGTACAATCACACAAATGAATCTGGCATTCATTAAACATAAATTTGTGTGTTGCGTGTGAATATCAAAAATGAGATAGTCCTTAATCTAATGTGAAGTTTCAATGATCAACTCAATCAAGGCATACACAACTAGCACTAGATAATGTGACCCATCTTAATCACAGAATAATGCATATATGACCTCCCACATAAACATGATTACATTTCTTTGAAGCTTTTCATTTGGCTCCATACATATTACATCATTTGATCATTTTGAATCTCATTGTGAGATTAATGCTTGAAATTTTTTATATTTCAATTTGATGAGTTAGCCTTTGGCTTTTTGGGCATCATACATTTTATTTTTGGTCGCTTTCTCTTTTTCCTAGTCAAATACTAGTATGTGCGACAAGCTTTTGCAGCTCAATATCTCTTTTCATTTGGAGATTTACATTTGGTGAGCTCTTTAATTGAAAGCAATAAAATAAAAGTGGGAATATATATAGGCACAAGTCTATGCATGTCTCAAGATCAACAAAACCATTTACTAATCATTCATGATAAGGTTGAAGATCTATTTACAACAATCACATAGATTTCAAGATTTCTTTCACAATGATATGAGGGTAAAGGGAAAAAGCTAAGCTCGTAGATGCACAAGGCCATAAGTACAAAGGTACAAGGCAAAACATGTTTTTAGACAAAACTCAACAAAGTCAATCAAACTTTTTGGATTTTCTACTTTTTATGTGTTTTTGGATTTTTGACAAAAAAGCAAGAAAAGATTGATTAAAAACAATGTAAAAACATTTTTTTAAAACGAAACAAGTAAACAAACAAATTTTCAACACTTATAAGCAAAATGCATGCTACCAAACATAATCACAAAGCATAGGAAGAATTGGTACATGGACATGTTATAATGCTTATGCATGAGTACCATTCTTCACCCACACGTCACGTGCGTTTGGGGTGATATCCTTGATGGATTGGGTACGATAGTTAGGACTTTCAAACCTTCTTTTGAAGCTTTCCAAGCAAGTGGTGAAGGCACCGATCATCTTCATCACATCTATCATTCCAGGATCACGGTTTTGACTACTTGGTTGCTCACCACCCCAAGACCTCTTGTCATTTCTTCTTCCTCGTGATTAAGGAGCGCATGCATTGTTTAAGGCTCTCAGCTTATAACAGTTGGGTCTGGTATGTCCTTGAAATCTACAATAGTGACAAATATGATTTGTTCTAGGGCCCCGTTGTGATCTTGGAAGTGATCTTCCCCTAGCTTCACTTTTGGCTTTTGATTGATTACGAAATGTGTTTAACACTCGTTAATCAGCCACATTCTTCTTCTTTTCAATCTTAACTTTATCAGGGATAGGCTCTTCTACAATTGGCTCTTTGGCCTTCACTTCTTTAGTGACATTGGCTGATGAGCTACTCCTTCCGATATATCCCATTCCGAACTTGTCTGAGGCTGATTTTGGATGAGCAAGCATTTCATTAAGTTTCTTGGAGGAGACACGATCTACCTTAGCATTTGCTTGAAGCACTTCATGCTCAAGAAACTTTATCTTAGAGTATGCTTCAGTCAACTCTCCATTCAACATCTCTATCTCATACTTGGCTTCCTTATGTCACACTAGGAGACTTCGATATTCCTCCTCTACTTTCTTCATCTTCTTCACAGCCACCTTGGCCACCCTTATGTACTCTCCAAACCTCTCAAGAAGTGAGTTGTAGTTCTCTTGGAGACCAGCAGTGCTTTCGTCTTCTTCAACAATTGATTCTTCAACAACTCCTATTGATTCTTCATCATTGTGCTTCTCAAGCTCTTGTACAAGCAAATTCAAGTCCTTCGAAGACTCAACATGGGCAATGGTCATAAACGCAGAGTAATTTCCTTCTCCGTCACAACTTTCCTTAGAATCGGAATTAGATAAGTCAGAGTCACTGAGAGTAGTGGCATAGACCTTGCCCTTCGATTTCAAATAATTGGGACATTCTTTCTTGAAATGTCCATGTCCATTGCACTCAAAGCACGTGATTCCTTGCGCAAATTGGGATTCTTTACCATCTTTCCTTCTGAATTCCCTTTTCTCCTTCCCGAAATTCTAAAATTTCCCTTTGTCACCAGATTTCCCACTATTCTTAAGTTTTAAGAACTTTCAAAAGTTTTTCACGAGGTACGCCACATCTTTATCTACAGCATCCTCTTCCGAAGAGTCATGAGATACTACCCTCACATCAATTGTCTTAAGAGCAAGAGATTTACTCTTCTTTTGTGTGGGCAGTGACAATTCATATGTCCTTAGTGAACCAACCAACTTTTGAACTTTAATGTCATCAAGATCCTTGCTCTCTTCAATATCTGTTACTTTGGCACGAAATCTTTCTGGCAATGACCGAAGGATCTTCCTTACTATTTTAGAATCCTCCGTCTTTTCTCCCAAATTGAATTTGCCGATGACCACTTCATTCAACTTGCTATAAAAAGAGTCAAAAGACTCATCCTCGCTCATCTTGAGCTCCTCAAAGCGAGTGGTCAACATCTGTAATTTGGTGTCTTTCACCTATTTTGTTCCTTCATAAGTAGTCTTCAGAATCTCCTATGCTTCTTTAGCAATAGTGATATGTGAAATCCTGTGAAATTCTTCTAGAGAGACACCATAAAAAATACCATTCAAGGCTTTACTATTAGCATTAGCCACTGCAAGAGCTACCTTATCCCAAGTGGATTTGGCAGCCTCCGGCCTAGTCCAACCCACTTCAACTGCATCCCACACAACATCATCAATAGAACACAAAAATGCCATCATTCGGACTTTCCAAAATGCATAATTATTACCATAAAAAAATGGTGGCACATTTAGAGATCCAGCACTATGCGGGGTCATGGATCGCATTAAGGTGTTTAAATAGTGTTGAAAACACTATGAACGTTTAGACCCCCAAAATACAAATTATCAATTGAAGCTTATTATCAAACAATAAATGTGCGGAACATGAACATAAGCTAATGACAAAATTGATAAACAATCTAGACCAACTTAAAATCACATCTACAGCAGAAATTAAATGGTAAAGCTTAAGGAAAGAGAGATGCAAACACATAGAAAACACGACGATGTGTTATCGAAGAGGAAACTAAAGCCCTCAGCGTAAAACCTCTCCGTCGCCCTCCAAGAGGTAAATAATCCACTAGAAAATGTAGTTAGGATACATGAACAGTAATAGACCCTTCACGCCTAATCTACCCAGGCACCTAAGCCCTCCAAGCTTTTTGCTCCAATAAAGTTACGTCGAACCTTTGTCTTTTCTAGCTTGTCGGATTCTGCAATAAACCATAGCATCAACTAATAACCATTGGTCCCTTCCAAACTGCTTCCTTTAGCACCAAAAGACCTTCTCACAGACGTGCGTATGGTGAGAAAAGGATTTGGTCAAGAACCTCTCAAGGATGTATCAATGGAGAGGGTGAGAGTATAGGAATTTGAAGAGTCTCTATGTGAAGATTGTGGATGAATCAATCTTGTTTTTCTTTACAGTTTCTCTCTCGAAATTCTCTTTGGAAGCTCTCTACATTTCGTGGGTTTAAAGGGCATTATACTAGGGTGAGATAGGAATGCGAAGAGTCAGATTTTTCAAAACAAAGCTGGTTGGCGGCTTGGCCTCGCGACTTGGCTAAGTAGCGAGTTCAAGCCGCGAGATAACAAAACGGCCAGGCTGGACTTTTTATCTTGTAGTGCTCTAGCTGGCGCAACTGTTCATCTTCTCGCATGCTTCACTCATGTGCTGAATTCGGCGGTTTGCCAGTTGCGAGTCACCCGCGAGTCTCAGCCATGAAGCCTTGCATCCTTGCACAATCTTGAGCATTTCTTCACAATCTCTCACTCACCACCCTTACATGAATTCTACCTAAATACAGGGTTTCTAAGTGCTGAAATATAAACAAATTGGCACGAAATAAAGCCAACAGGATGGTTGATTAAATTCAACCATTAAATTTTTGTTCTCTTTCAAACATGTAAGGTTGAAATTTATCAACCATCTTGTTGGTTTTATGCCGTGTCAATTTGCTTGTAATTTAGTACTTAGTAACCCTGTATTTAGGTGGGATTATTGTAAGGGTAGTGTGTGAGAAAAGGTGAAGAAAAGCTCAAGTATATTCAAGAAAGCAGGGGTTCGCAGCTAGGACACGCGGCTGACTCGCGACTGGCAAGCTGCCAACTGCAGGCATGTGAGATCCACACATGGGAAGCTAAAGGGTCGCACCAGCTGTCATACTACAGGACAAAAGTCCCCAGCTGGCCAAGATGTTACATTGCGACTTGGACAAGCTACGAGGTCAAGCTGCCAATCAGCCCTGTTTGGCAAAAAATGACTCTTCGTATTCCAAACACACACCACTATATATAGACCCTTATACCCACTAAATTGATAGAGCTTGGAGAGAGAATTTTTGTGAGAGAAACCCTAGAGAAAAATAAGATTGCCTCATCCCCAATCTTTACCTTAGAGACTCTACAAATTCCTCTAATCTCTTCCTTTCCATTGTCACATCCTTGAGAGGCCATTGACCAAATCCTTATCTCACCACACCCACGTCTGTGAGAATGTTCATTTGGTGCTAAGGGAAGCAGTTTGGAAGGAAATAATATACATTGGGTGATGCTATGGTATAGTAGCAGAATCCAGGAAGCTAAAGAAGAAATAGGTTCGGCGTAACCTCGTTGGAGCAAGAATCTTGGAACGCTTAGATACTTGGGTAGATTAGGCTCGGAGGGTTTTCTACTGTTCACATAACCCAACTACATTCTTTAGTGGATTATTTACCGCTTGGAGGGCGGCGGAGAAGTTTTACGCCGAGGACTTCAATTTCTTCTTTGACAACATATCGTGTATTGTCCGTGTGTTTGCATCTTTCCTTCCTTTATCTTTGCCTTATATTTACTGCTGTGGTTATGTTTATATTTGGCTTAGATTATTTATCAATTCCGTTGTAAGCTTGTTATCATGTTCTGTACATTAACTGTTTGATATAAAGTTTAAATTGGTAATTTTGTAATTGGGGGTCCAAACGTTCAAAGGTGTTTCACAGGCTTTTTGAACTTTCAATAAGCTTATTAAGTTTTGAGAGAGGTGACAATCCAATTACTCAAGTGGAGAATGTTTGACTACATAATTGAGGTAAGAGCCAAATGATCTTTTTCTTGTCAAACCTAAGTTTTATTTAGAATTAAAGTATTTTTTTTTATGAGTATTTTGGCCAATAGTGGACTATTTTTTAAAAAAATCCAATGAGTGTGATGATGTAAATGAAGAAGGAATTAGATTGTTTTTTCCCTGTGCCGGTGTTGCGTTAACTGTAAGTGCTGCACAGGTTTACCGAATTGAGTTTTGGTGAATAACAAAAAGTTATGGTGGAGGCTGGTAGTGTGATAAATTACAGAGGTAAAATATATACGTCAAATAGTATTTTTCCGTAAAAGCATGTCAGGAGCTTGATTCTGGTTTGATACAGCGCTTTTCTTAGTTTTGTCCTCATGCCGAAAGAGAACTAGGGTTAGCGGCAGTGGCAGGAAAAAAAAAATATATATATATATATTTATATATGTATATATGATAAATGGAATTACCACCTCGAGAAAGCAACGCCAGCTCCTTTTCTTTATTGTTATTATTGTTATTATTACATTTGTTTATTTTAGTTGGTTGAGGCGTAAAGGGGAAGCAGTAGGTCTAACAAAGTGATTATATATATATATATATATATCAACTCACGAATATAATAATGGGTGATGTACTTTTGGCCCTTTTACGCCTATAGGAATGGTGTAACTATAGACTTGATTCCTAGGAACTATTAGAGGCTGTTTGGATTGGGTGTTTTCATTACTCAATTCTCAGTTTTCATAACTCAATTCTTAAAAATGGTGGGACCCATAGCAAAATGCTCGTTTGCCTGCACCAATACTCTATTTCCATAACTCTGTTTCCAATACTCAATTCTCTACTTTTTGAGTTATGAGTTATGGAAACTGAAAACAACTTTTGGCTGTTTTCAATTTTCAGTTTTCAGTTTTCAATGGCAAACTTGTAAATAACATCACATAGCCGGGCCCACAGTCAGATTTTTGCTCCTTTTTCTCTTCTTTTCTCTTTTTTTTTCTTTCCTTTTGTCTTTCACGGGCTGGGTGTCTGCTCCTCTTCTTCTCCTTCTTCTTCTTTTTTTTTCTTCTTTTCTTTTCGTTTCTTTTCACTTTTTGGGTCTGGTTCTTTTTTTTTTTTTTTTTCTTCTTTTCTTCTCTTTTCACTTTCTGAGTTTGGTCCTTTTTTCTTCTTCTTTCATAGTTTCCGTTGGCTGGGTTTTTTTTTTTTTTTTTTTCTTTCACTGGGTTCTTCCTTCTTTCTTTTCTTTTTCTTTTTTTTTTTCACCTGGGCTCACCGTCCCTGCTCTTCCTTCTTCTTCTTCTTCTTTTTTTTTTTTTTTTTTTTTTACCTGGGTTCACCGTCCCTGTTCTTCCTTTTTTTTTTTTTTTTCACCTGGGTTCACGGTCCCTAGTTTCTTCCTCTTTTTTATTTTTTTTTCACTGGGAAACTCACAGAACCCAGTTAAAAAAAAAAAAAAAAAAAAAAAAAGCTGCAGTGGGTGACAGAGCTGGGCCCACAAAATAGTGTGAAAAATGTTGAGTGATTGCATTTCAGTGATGTGCCAAACAGGTATTGAGTGATGGGTAATGGGTGATGAGTGATGAGTATTGAGTGATAAGTGATGAGTGATGAGTGACGGAAATTGAGTGACGAAAATTGAGTGACCAAAAAAAGCTGGCCAAACAGCCTCTTAGTGGCAGAAAATGAAGGGAGCAAAAATATTGTAAATTTACGTGGGATATTGGTGTGAGTGGATAGTGGGCAATTATTGATTATTTTGAATAGTCTCTCTTCTGGTCGGAAACCGTTATAAGTTTTTTTGAATTATTTGATTATTGAGTATAGTGTTTGAAAATTGTTCTAGGTGATAACTAAAGATTTTAGAGGAATTGTTAAGAAAAAGTTTCTTTTGGAATAGCTTTTAGAGGTAAGTAACCTTATCCTAATTGGTTTTATTTTGCGTATTTTAATTACTGAAGTTGTTTACAGTTGTTACAATTTTATTTCTATTGTATTACTGATTTTAAATAAAGAATTATCACAAATATATCTGATTACTGAATATATGATATATTTTATTTAATTGTTTTTAGCTATACTGGTTCAAAGTAAAGAATAAAGAATTTCCACCAATAAATATGAGCATTGAATATAATATTTATTTTATTTAACTATTTTTTTAGCTATATTGATTTAAAGTAAAGAATATAGAAATATCACAAATATATTTGAATATTGAATATATGACTATATATATATATATATATTTGAATAAGGTATATTTTTGTTAGAAACTATGATTTCATATATATGATTATGAACAATCTGACTATAAATTTATTCTGGTACCCAGCCAATGGGGGTTATTCATTGGTAATCTGATACCCAAACCAATAGGGGTTGTTCATTGGTACTCTGATACCCAGCCAATGGGGGTTATTTATTGGTATTCTGATATCCAAACCAATGAGGTTATTCATTGGTGCTCTGATACCCAGCCAATAGGGGTTATTCATTAGTACTCTAATGCCCAGTCACGGGGATATAGCGTGACCATAGTCACAAGATTGTTAAGAATATGAATTACTTTTGAATATTTGAACTATTTTAAGTTCTTAAAACTGCATATGTGGATTTAGAAATGTTTGAGTATTTGAATTTTTTTTTTTTTTTTTTGTCATTAAAACTGCTTATGTATCTTTTTGGAACATATTGTAAGTTATAGCTTTGATATATGGAAAACTGACTACTTTCTAAACCATCTATGATATATTTGTCAGATTAAAGTATGTGATCTATTTGTAATTTATTATTGTAAGACTATGAAACCGTTTCAATTATTTTGAAACACACATAGTATATTATAACTTTGAAAACACATATTACATCTTTTCCTTTACATGTCTATTGCTTGATAGAACTTATTAGGATTTTGGTTATTTATTGAGTTATCAACTCACTCCCCTTTTTCTCCTCTAGTTTCAGATTGCGAAGAATAGAAATTTTTGGGAGTTTTGATGTTCTGTTGTGAGCATGAAATGAAGCTTAGTGATTTTGGGATTGGATGGTCTTCTAATAGTTTCATATTTATTGGCGAATTGGCATTATGTACAAGAAGTTTGGATTTTGTTCCTATGAAATTATTAGAGATCTATTTATAAAGAAATTGTTGAGGAATTTTGAATTTATTTGATTTAATTTTTGAGGTTAATTTTTAGTTGCTAAGAAGGCCTTGCACACTTGTAGGGTGCTTACTTTATAAGCGTGCGGCAGTTGTCACGTGCCTATCTGTATAGTTGGGTTCGAGCCGTGAAAATTTTAATGGTATCAGAGCTTAGGTTATGATCTTGCAGACTCTATTCTAGGATTTGATTTGGAATAAAGTTTGCGCACCAGGGATTATGGTTTTAGTCATTGTTTATGACGGTTATTATGTCATAGATAGTGTTCTTTTGATGACTTGATGAGAAGTGTAAGTGAGATTCCATCATATGATGATTTGTTAGGTCATATTTGAAGGTTTTAATATTTATGTCTATGTGGTTATGCATACGTGACTTAAAAGGAAAAGAGAGTGAGAAGAGAACAAATAAAGGAAATCTTCCCGCTGTTTTGTGGCTGATCTTTTGAAAACTCCTTTGATAGTTTTGCCTAGTATAGTCGACCTACCTATGGTTAGTTTGATTTGTAGGAGATTCTCATAGGTTTAATTGTTGAATGATAGTTTTCTATATGCCCTATTCAGAATTTGGAGTACTTTGGGGAATTGGAAATTGTAGAACTTTATTTAGGGGTTAAGGTTTGATGTTAGAGCTATGATTCCTTGATTTTAGTTTATATGGAATAAGGAAATTAACGGAAAGTTTGTGGTGTGAAGGAAAATCAATTTGTGGTTATTGTAGTTCACATTATATTATATGTTATTATATAAATTTTAAGGGTGTTTAAAGAATTCAGTAATATATTGGTGGACTTCCTTGGATTCTAATGTTAAGGACCGACCTTCTTTGGATCATTGTTCTTGTTAGGGTTGACCTACATGGATTACCATAGCTATATTTATGTGTGAGATAGTCCTAAAATGTTTTTGAGACATGTTCTGTTGCTTAGAAATTTGAGATTCTAATTTTCTTTCTATGGACTTTGAGGATTGTTTAATATCCTGGGGAATAAGTTTTGATGCCAGAAATGTAATTCTTTGAATTTTAACTGATAAGAGTTAATGGATTGGCTTAATTAAAAATAAGGTGGATACAACACAAGAATGTGGTAGTATTGAATTGGACAAGTGAACCATAATTTTGATTGGATATTGAGGGTTTTGGGATGACAAGAGAGTTTATTTTAAAAGACTATTACAATTTGAATTATAGTCAGTTGTGGTGCACTTGTTTTATTTTGACAAGTGGTTAATATTTATAAAGTTGCATTGTACTCTAAGTTCTAGGTTGCTAGGACAATATTATTTGCAAGGTAGAAAAAAAAATGGGGGTTGAGATACTTCATGGACTATTCCCTTCCAGCTGGTGTATACTTAGAGATTTGTTTTCATAATAGGCAATGTAATTAAGGAACCCAGCTTTTCAATGAGTTCCAACCCAAGTATCGTTTGGAGATTAAAGGTGAATAAATGTTGCTTATTGAGACGATAATTTATGGTTAAGATAGAGGTTGTGTGAAAGACCTTATATCAATGCTCAATTGACTATTTATGGAGATTTTGGAATTTTCTTACAAAACTTGAGGAAGAAAAGATATAGTAATATACGCATATGTTGTAAATTAGTTTTGAACTTAGGAAGGATTGGAACTTTGGATGCACTACTTAATTTTGAGGTATAGAATTAAATGGATGCTAGCATTCAATAGTCTATAGTGAATCTCAAAATTGAGGATTTCCCTTGTTGTAATTTTTGGAGACTACTTAGGCCTTGGAATTTTGTTGAAATTAATAATTGATGGAAAACCAAGTATTGTGGTTAATCTAAACGAATGGGCCTTGGAACTTATGTTCATATTGAAAGGAACTTAGAGAGCTATTTAGACTGGAGATATGTATATCTTTAAAGAATCTTATATTTTTCATAATATGGTTGTATTATGTGGCGGAAACATCATGGCTCCATTTGCTATGGAAATTTTTTTATTTTTCAAATCTTGGGAAGGAAAAGTCTAAGCATATGTTGTGAAATAGTTTCAAACTTTGGTGATGAGTGATAAATTTGTATAGATCGATATAATTGTAGTTTTAGAGTAGCACAGTGGAAGCGTGATATTTCGTTCAGATTGTGATGAATTCAGAGGACTGAATTCTTATAAGTGGGGGAGATTGTAATACCCAAAAAAAAAAAAAATTTAAAAGGAAGGGTATTTAAGTAAATTTATTTTGTGGGACCAATTTAATAATTTATAATTATAAGGGAGTTTTTAGAAAATAAGGTTGAAACCCTAACGATATATAAGCTTATTAAGTTTTGAGAGAGGTGACAATCCAATTACTTAAGTAGAGAATGTTTGATTGCACAATTGAGGTAAGAGCCTAAGGATCTTTTTCTTGTCAAACCGCAGTTTTATTTAGAATTAAAGTTTTTTTTTTTTATATGAGTATTTTGGCCAATAGTGAGACTATTAAAAAAAAAAAAATCCAATGAGTATGATGATGTAAATAAAGAAGGAATTAGATTGTTTATTCCCTGTGCCGGTGTTGCGTTAACCATAAGTGCTACACAAGTTTACCGAATTGAGTTTTGGTGAATAACAAAACGTTATGGTGGAGGCTGGCAATGTGATAAATTACAGAGGAAAAATATATACGTCAAATAGTATTTTTTCGTAAAAGCATGTTAGGAGCTTGATTCTAGTTTGATATAGTGCTTTTCTTACTTTTGTCCTCATGCCGAAAGAGAACTAGGGTCAACGGCAGTGGTAGGAAAAAATATATGGATTTTACTAATGTGTGCCTTTAGAGCACGCATTAATTTCCATTTTTGGAAAAAGTTTTTTCGAGAATTGAAAAAGTAATGACAGATTTTTCAATTCTCGAGAAAATATTTCCAAAAATAGAAAGTTTAATGTGTGCCCTAAGGGCACACATTAACCGGACCCTATTGATAAATGGAATTACCACCTTGAGAAAGCAACGCCAGCTCCTTTTCTTTATTGTTGTTGTTATTATTATTATTACGTTTGTTTATTTTGGTTGGTTGAGGCGTAAAAGGGAAGCAGTAGGTCTGACTAAGTGATTATATATATATATATATATATCAACTCACGAATATAATAATGGGTGATGTATTTTTGGCCCTTTTATGCCAGACATTCTGGCCTTTTGCCCCATTGGGCAAAAATATTTGGCATTATACCCCTGTTTTGAAACTATATAGGTGTGTGCCTTTGTTTCGATACTCGATAACCCTAAAATCGAGTTACTTAAAGTACTTGATTGGTTTAAAATCGAGTTACACTTGATCAAATTTAAAAAAAAAAAAAAGAAAAAAAAATTGCATAGAACTCGATTTTATGAAAATCGAGCTCCAAAACGCCACTATAGGCTCAAAAACGTCACTATAGGGCTTAAAAACGCCACTATAGGGCTCCTTAAACCTGTCATAGGACAATAACACTTAAAAAAAAATTATGGGAAAACGCTGCTATAGGGCTCAGAAACGTCACTATAGGGCTTAAAAACGCCACTATAAGGTTCCTTGAACCTGCCATGGGACAATGACACTCAAGTAAAAAAAATTTGCAGGAAAACGCCGCTATACAGCTTTAAAACGTCACTATAGAGGTTAAAAACGCCACTATAGAGCTTTCTGAACATTGTATGGGCGATGACACTAAATTTTTTTTTTGCATGGAACTCGATTTCTAGGAAGTCGAGTTCTATGCATTTTTTTTTTTTTTTTAAAGTTTGATCGGGCATAACTCGATTTTAAACCAATCGAGTACTTTAAGTAACTCGATTTTAGGGTCATCGAGTATCGAAACAGGGGCACGCACCTATATAGTTTCGAAACAGGGGCATAATGCCAAATAAAAAATAAAAAAAGGGTAAAATGCCAGAATGTCCCTTTTATGCCTATAGGTATGGTGTAACTATAGACTTGATTCCTAGGAACTATTAGTGGCAGAAAATAAAGAGAGCACAAATATTGTAAATTTACGTGGGATATTGGTGTGTGGATAGTGGGCAATTATTGGTTATTTTGAATAGTCACTCTTCTGGCCGGAAAGCATTATAAGTTTTCTTGAATTTTTTAATTATTGAGTATAGTGTTTGAAAATTGTTCTAGGTGATAACTAAAGATTTTAGAGGAATTGTTAAGGAAATGTTTCTTTTGGAATAGTTATTGGAGGTAAGTAACCTTATCCTAATTGGTTTTTGAAAGTTCAATATGGGTATGAAACACCCTTGAACGTTTAGACCCCCAAATACAAAAATACCAATTCAAGCTATATAACAAACAACGTATGTGCGGAAAAAGATAAATAGCTTAAATCAGAATTGATAAACAATCTAAACCATAAATAATCACACACACAGCAGTAATTAAATGGTAAAGATGAAGGGAAGAGAAATGCAAACACAAGGACAACACTCGATGTGTTATCGAAGAGAAAACCAAAGCCCTCGGCGTAAAACCTCTCCGCCGCCCTCCAAGCGGTCAATAATCCACTAAAAAATGTAGTTGGGATACATGAACAGCAATAGACCCTCCAAGCCTAATCTACCCAGGTACCTATGCCCTCCAAGCTTCCTACTCCAACGAGGTTGCGCCGAACCTTTTTCTCTTCTAGCTTACCGGATTCCGCTATAGCCCATAGCATCAACCAATCACCATTGGTTTCTTCCCAAACTGCTTCCCGAAGCACCAAATGGACCTTCTCACAGACGTGGGTGTGGTGAGATAAGGGTTTGGTAAATAACCTCTCAAGGGTATGACAATGGAGAGGAAGAGAGTAGAGGAATTTGTAGAGTCTCTTTAGATGAAGATTGGGGATGAGGCAATCTTGTTTTTCTCTAGGGTTTTCTCTCACAAAATTCTCTCTGGAAGCTCTCTCAATATGATGGGTATAAGGGTATATATATAGTAAGGTGAGAAGGGAATGCAAAACGTCAGTTTTTGCCAAACAGGGCAAGTTGGTGACTTGGTCTCGCGGCTTGTCCAAGTCGCGAGTTCAAGTCGCAACGTAACGGCCTGGCCAGTCTGAAACTTTTGTCCTGTAGCATGACAGCTGGCGCGACCCTTCAGCTTCCTAGTGTGCCTCTCACGTGCCAGCTTTTGGCGGCTTGCCAGTCGCGATCCACCCGCGAGCTCTAGCCGCGAACCTCTATTTTTCTTACACACTCTTGAGCTTTTCTTCACAACTTCTCACACACTACCCTTACAATTTTCCCACCTAAATATAGGGTTGCTAAGTGCTAAATTACAAGCAAATTGGTCACGGAATAAAGCCAATTAAATGGTTGATTAAATTCAACCTTACAATCTCCCCCTTTGGCTATTCCGTGACAAAACCCTACAGCAGACTCTAGACTTAAACGTGAGTTGGAAACAGTTAGAAAACTCACTCACACCTAACTCTAGATTCTGTAAAGCTCATGAACATATGAATAAGTAACTCCTGAAGCACAATAACATGGCAATATCATTGTATGCAGAAAACTTAATATGCATATGGAGCAAAATAAGCATGATCAAGCAAAAATGAACATAAGCATAAAAACAATAATTCATGGCAAGATCAACACCAGTAGTCACTTAAGCAAAAGTGATTACTATGTTCATTCACACAAGGAATGAACATCCGGACATGCAAAAATGATAAATTCAATTGAAGAGTATCATTTGCAAGTCCAACACTCAACCAATGCATACAAACATATACGCATCTAGGAACAATCCTACACGGGCACAAGAGTGTTGTACTTAAGATAATGCAAGGCATTAACAAGTACCAAAGCACAAAGTACAAAGGCTGCATATGCAAAGTTTTGTAAATACATGGCACAAACCATAAAAGCCTACAAACAGTGCATAAGAACAAGAAACAACCCTCAAAGCTAACAAAAGCAACAATGGGTACAAACTACCAAAAAGTGCTTAAAGATAAAAGATGGATACAGAACTATGATAAAAACTAAAGATAGACAAAAACAGTATACAAAAATCTGTTAGCTGAAATCTCCCCCTTTCATTGAGCTCTCCCCCTGCCAACAGCATCTCTTCCTTTTTGTCATGGAATAGCTAGTCGTCATGATCTTCTAGCTTTCTTTGAATTTCATCCAATTGAGTTTGAATTGAAGTAAACTTCGTATCCCATCGAGAGTTGAGATGATGCAAGATGGAAGTAAGATCGAACATCTTTGAACTCAGCTCATGAACAGAAGCTACAATTGAGTCTAGCTTGTCGTCAGCGGAGAGTGAACTAGAGCACGAGCCACTGTGGGACGCGGAAGCTTCTATTTTGATTCCCTTCTTGCTATGACCAATGCTAGCATTGAATGTACGCATGTTGATTGGACATGGTTTTGCACAGGGAACTTCATTCTTAGACGGATAGATCCCTTTACACTTCAGAATTCGTGAGATGAGACAGCAAAATGGGATGCACATCCCTGATTCTGTTCTTAGAACAATTTTGCGAACGATATGAAAGATATGAGCACAGATGTCAATCTCGACATCAGAAATCAGATCATGAAGAAACAGTGCACGCCCGAGATTCATATACCCTGTGCTGGATAGGGGATACAGGTTGTGAAACATGACGATCGTGAGCACCCTCAATTTTGGAGGAAGAGATGAAACACTGACTGAATTCCCATTTGAGGAAAATTCCAGATTGTCCCCAAGAGCTGCTTTAAGTAATTCTTCATCTGGATGAAAATCATCATAGGCCGGTGATATCCCAAGTATTGGCCTGTTGATGTGCAAAATCTCTGCTAGATATGCGGGAGAGACCGAGAAACTTTTTCCTCTAACCCAGCACTTAAGTTCATCTCCTTTAATTATTGCATTGACATAAAACTCTTTTACTAGATCTTCATATGCATCATCAAGGTCAGAGAGCAGATAATTCTAGTCCTTGCGAGCAAACCATTGAGGAATGTTGGTGTCAAACAGAGAATGTTGGTCAAAGACTCTTTCAATCAAAGGTGTCGCCTTTTTGAAGTAATTTTCATAAGTCTGAAAGGCAACATACAATCGAAACTTGTTGGGATCGAACACACCAGATGGGGAACGAGCCCGCTTTGTTCTAGGAGAGAAATCATCAATTTCAATGACATGTTCCTTCCCTTTGCTTATTCCTCCTTTCACAGCTGATCTCTTAAATGGAGACATTTTCACTCTGCACTATGATTTAATCCACACACAAACACCAAACAAGACAGCACCCATTATTAGCAATATGTCAGTGTCATACCATGGATGATGAAGGAAACCCTAAACACTTGAAATTGAGGGTCAAAACATGACAATGAGTGTGTTTAAACAACCAAAACCAAAAAAGGAACACAAGATAAAGATGATCAGTGTATGGACCAGTACAAACATACAGTATAATCCGAAAATCAGAAACCCATGTTCAAACAAGATAAATCACAATACACAACAACATCTTCACAAAATGAAAAAAATTGCCCAAATCAGGAAGTATGAAGGGTAAGGAAGAAAACCCATACCTTTTTGTTGAAGATTTGAGAGAAAATGATGCAAAAATGGAAGATTTTCAACGAGAAACATGGAGTGTTTGTGAGAGTAAAGTGAGGAAGACAATAAACAGTCACACAAGTACGAGGGAAAACTGAAAACAATTTTAAAATTGTCTTTAAAATGCAAAACACGCGTTTTTCGCGACTGGATCAAGTCGCCAGTAAGTCGCCAGGTTAAGCCGCGAAACACTGTGAAGAAAAGAAACTTAAAAATTTCTCTAAGTGTTTTTCGCGACTAGAAGGTCTACCCGCGAGATGGTCGCGATATGAGCCACGAAATTCCCTGAGTACCTCTCGCGACTGGACTTTCCACCCGTGAACAAGCTGCCAAATTGAGTCGCGAATAGAGCAAAACTCAAATTTTAAAAATTTTTCTAAGTCTTTTTCGCAACTAGAATACTGACTCGCCAGTAAGCCGCGAAAAATCTCTGATTGAGCTCGCGACTGGGGCTTGCGACTAAGCTAACCCGCGACTTAGTCTCCAAAACAGGGCAACACTGTTTTTGAAAAAAAAAAATCACATTTTTGTAAAAACAAAGTACTTACCAAAAACAAAACAAAACACTCAAAAATCTTTTTGTGTTTGACTAACAAAGATTGAGCATGTGAAAACACATTTAATCAAGTACAATCACACAAATGAATATGGCATTCATTGAACATAAACTTGTGTGTTGTGTGTGGATATCAAAAATGAGATAGTTCTTAGTCCAATGTGAAGCTTCAATGATCAATTCAATCAAGGCATACACAACTAGCACTAGATAATGTGACCTATCTCAATTATAGAAGCATGCATATATGACCTTCCACAAGAACTTGATAACAACTCTTTGAAGCTTTTCATTTGGCTCCATATTCAACATATCATTTGCCATTTTTGAGCAAAGAAACTCTCATTGTGAGATAGATGCCTGGAATTTTTGATATTTCAATTAATGAGTTAGCCTTTGGCTTTTTGGGCATCTTTCGTACATTTTATTTTGGTCGCTTTCCCTTTTTCCTAGTCAAATACTAGTATGTGCGACAGGCTTTTGCAACTCTATATCTCTTTTTATTTGGAGATTTACATTTAAAGAGCTCTTTTAAAGCATAAAAAATAAAGAGTGGGAAGATATATAGGCATGAGTCTATACATGTCTCAAGATCAACAAAACCATTCATTAATCATTCATGACAAGGTTGAAGATCTATTTACAACAATCACATAGATTTCAGAATTTCTTCCACAATGATATGAGTGCATGAGAGACAAGCTAAGCTCGTTAAATGCACAAAGCCATTAGTACAAAGGTACAAGGCTAAACATGCTTTGAGACAGAAACTCAACAAAGTGATCAAACTTTTTGGATTTTCAACTTTTTATGTGTTTTTGGATTTTTGACACAAAACAAATTTGACAAACAAATCAACAAAAAGAAGACAAACAAAAGACACACAAAGCAACTAAAAACACAATAAGATATCACGGAGGATTGAGTTTAAGGAATGATACCGACACCAATTATCTTACGCAAGGATTCAAACCTTGGGCCATCAAGAGGTTTGGTGAATATGTCAGCCTTTTGATTGTCAGTATTGATGAATTCTAGACATACTGTTTTGTCTTCTACCAAGTCCCGAATGAAGTGATAGCGGATCTCGATATTCTTTGATTTAGAGTGCTGAACTGGAATCTTTGACAAGTTTATGGCACTCGTATTATCACAGAACACACACATAGTGTCTTGAGAAATGCCATAGTCATGCAATAGCTTTCGCATCCATAACAATTGTGCACAACTTCCTGCTGCAATGTATTCAGCTTCAGCCGTTGACAGAGATACTGAATTTTGCTTTTTGCTCATCCATGAAACCAAGTTATTTCCAAGATAGAAACACCCACCAGAAGTAATTTTTCTATCATCAATGCACCCTGCCCAGTCAGCATCTGAATATCCTACCAAACACTCATTCGAATCCTTTGTATACCAAATCCCATAGTCAGATGTGCCATTTACATAGCGAATGATTCGCTTAACTGCTGTTAAGTGGGATTCTTTAGGAGCGGCTTGAAACCTTGCACAGACTCCGACATTGAATGCAATATCCGGCCTGCTTGCTGTGAGATAGAGAAAACTGCCAATCATACTCCGATAAAGGGTTGGATCAATGTCAACACCGGCTGCATCTATGCTCAACTTTGCCGAGGAACTCATGGGAGTAGAGGTATGTTTCTTGGAGTCCAAACCAAATCTTTTGACAAGATTTATGGCATACTTTTCTTGACAAATAAATATTCCATCTCTCCGTTGTTTCACTTGAAGTCTAAGGAAGTAGTTCAACTCTCCCACCATACTCATTTCAAATTCCCTTTTCATTTCTTCCGAGAACTCATTAGCTAGTTTATCAATTGTGGAACCAAATACGATATCATCCACGTACACTTGAGCGACAAGAAGGGATTTTTCATCTCTTTTAACAAACAATGTGCGATCTGCTTGACCTCTCTTGAACCCATGATCCAATAGGTAAGTAGTGAGACGGTCATACCATGCTCTTGGCGCCTGCTTCAACCCATACAAAGCTTTCTTCAATCTTAGTACATGACCCGGGAAGTGAGGATCTTCAAACCCCTTTGGTTGTTCAACGAAAACTTCTTCATTGAGAAAGCCGTTTAAGAAGGCACTCTTTACATCCATTTGGTACAACTTAAAATCCATGATGCATGCTATGGATAGGAGAATCCGAATGGATTCTAGTCTTACTACTGGAGCGAAAGATTCATCAAAATCTATGCCTTTCACCTAAGTATACCCTTGAGCCACCAATCTAGACTTATTTCTGATAACTTCACCATCTTCATCTGTTTTGTTCTTGAAAATTCACTTGGTGCCGATCACATGTGTATCTTCAGGCCTTGGGACCAATTCCCACACATCATTTCTAACAAATTGGTGTAGCTCCTGGTGCATAGACTCTACCCAATTCTCATCTTTCAGTGCTTCTTCTACCTTTTTGGGTTCAAATTGAGCAAGATAGCAGTTGTATGTTACATGGTTAGCAGTATACTTTAGCCCTTTTCTCAACTGAAGTCCTTCATTCACATCCCCAATAATGTTACTTGATGGGTGATTAAGTGTCACTCTTAATGAAGGTTTCCTGGAAGTTGAGAGTTCCTCATCACGAGAAATTGGGGTTTGAATTTCTGGAGGAGTGAGTGGACTTGAGACTTCTTGTGTTGATCTAGTCTCTCTTCTTGATACAGGAGGTGTGGTCTCCTTTTCGGGTGTTACTTTCTCAGCATCATTACTTAGAGGCATATCATCATCATCCTCATTCTTCTTGAGTTTGAGCCCCTTTCCATCATCATCAATTTCCTTTTCAGATATGGTGTCGTCTATGACCACATTGATTGACTCCATCACCGTCTTAGTGCGCTTGTTGTACACTCTATAAGCTCGGCTATTTATGGAGTATCCTAAGAGTATTCCTTCATCACTCTTAGCATCAAATTTTCCTGGATTTTTCCTGTCATTTAGAATATAGCATGTGCTCCCAAATACTCTGAAGTACTTCACCTTGGGTTTCTTTTCTCTCCATATTTCATATGACATCTTCTTTGTCCCCACTCGGAAATAAATTCTGTTACAAATGTGACAAGATGTGTTCACAGCTTCAGCCCAGAACCTTTGAGGTATGTTTTTGTTGAGTAGCATGACTCTAGCCATCTCTTGGATCACCTGGTTCTTTCTTTCAACCACCCCATTTTGTTGTGGAGTCTTTGGAGCTGAAAATTCCTTTTTGATACCATGCTTTTCACAAAATGACTCAAATTTAGCATTCTCGAATTCCTTCCCATGATCACTTCTGATTTTGACTATGGGAACTTCTTTTTCATTTTGCAATCTCTTGCATAATCTTTGCATTTTATCATATGCTTCGGACTTCTCTCTAAGGAATTCCACCCAAGAGTACCTTGAGAAATCATCAACTACCACCATAATGTATCTCTTTCCTCCTAGGCTTTCAGTCCTTGTAGGCCCCATTAGATCTATGTGAAGAAGTTCCAAACACCATGAGGTAGCAATCACATTCACCTTGGGATGGTTTGCTTTTGTTTGTTTCCCCTTTGACATGCTCCACTTATAGTCTTCTCCACCTTTCCAAACTTTGGAAGTCCCTCAACGGCCTCAAGTTTAGAAACTTTACATACTTGTTTGAAGTTTGCATGTCCAAACCTGTGATGCCAAAGTTTCAGCATATCAACACGAGCACTTCTACACGAAATAGGTGTCGTAGGCACTACTCCATAGCAATTATCAGTAGTCCTATTTCCCTCCAAGATTTGAATCCCTTTCTTATCAATGATTATGCACCCCTTCTTTGAGAATTGAACAAGAAAATCTTCATCACATATTTGAGTAATACTTAGGAGATTTGCCTTCAATCCTTTGATGTATAGTACTTCCTTCAACACAAGTAATCCTGGTATTTCAACCGTCCCTTTTCCGAGAACTTGAGCATGACTCCCATCACCAAAAGTCACATAATCACATGCTTTCTCTTTAAGAGTCTTAAACAATGATTTATCTCCTGTCATATGACGAGAACATCCACTGTCAAGGTACCATAAGCATGAATTAAATACCTTCAATGAGGTGTGCACAAACATACAAGCATGAGACAAGCATTCTTGACCATCAAACAAAAATTCATTGTTATTTTCCATGCTTATCCCAGACTAAATTTTCTTTTTCAGATTATCAATTTTTTCACACAATGATCTATTTCTTCTTTTGTATTTCTCAATCAAAGAGCTAGACTCACATAGACTATTGTGAAGAATGTGGTTCTTGCTTTCAAAATATTTCAGCATGTGAATGAACATCCTAGCATGTTTCCTGGATTTAATTAACTCTAAGAGTTCATTTTAGAGTATCCCTCAAATATACTCATAGAGTTATTTTCACAAACACTTAAACCACAATTCAGCATAACCCTTTTTACAGCATCATCCATAGCCAAGGGGTCTAGGATCGCACTCAGGTAATCAAACCACAAAGAGTGCACCCGCTCTAATACCAATTGAAAGTTCAATATGGGTATGAAACACCCTTGAACGTTTAGACCCCCAAATACAAAAATACCAATTCAAGCTATATAACAAACAACATATGTGCGGAAAAAGATAAATAGCTTAAACCAAAATTGATAAACAATCTAAACCATAAATAATCACACACACAGCAGTAATTAAATGGTAAAGATGAAGGGAAGAGAAATGCAAACACAAGGACAACACTCGATGTGTTGTCGAAGAGAAAACCGAAGCCCTCGGTGTAAAACCTCTCCGCCGCCTTCCAAGCGGTCAATAATCCACTAGAAAATGTAGTTGGGATACATGAACAGCAATAGACCCTCCAAGCCTAATCTACCCAGGTACCTAAGCCTTCCAAGCTTCCTGTTCCAACGAGGTTGCGCCGAACCTTTTTTTCTTCTAGCTTACCAGATTCCGCTATAGCCCATAGCATCAACCAATCACCATTGGTTTCTTCCCAAACTGCTTCCCGAAGCACTAAATGGACCTTCTCACAGACGTGGATGTGGTGAGATAAGGGTTTGGTAAATAACCTCTCAAGGGTATGACAATGGAGAGGAAGAGAGTAGAGGAATTTGTAGAGTCTTTTTAGATGAAGATTGGGGATGAGACAATCTTGTTTTTCTCTAGGGTTTTCTCTCACAAAATTCTCTCTAGAAGCTCTCTCAATATGATGGGTATAAGGGTATATATATAATAGGGTGAGAAGGGAATGCAAAACGTCAATTTTTGCCAAACAGGGCAAGTTGGCGACTTGGTCTCGCGGCTTGTCCAAGTTGCGAGTTCAAGTCGCGACGTAACGGCCTGGCCAGTCTGGAACTTTTGTCCTGTAGCGTGACAGCTGGCGCGATCCTTCAGCTTCCCAGTGTGCCTCTCACGTGCCAGCTTTTGGCGGCTTGCTAGTCGCGATCCACCCGCGAGCTCTAGCTGCGAACCTCTGTTTTTTTTGCACAATCTTGAGCTTTTCTTCACAACTTCTCACACACTACCCTTACAATTTTCCCACCTAAATACAGGGTTGCTAAGTGCTAAATTACAAGCAAATTGGTCACGGAATAAAGCCAATTAAATGGTTGATTAAATTCAACCTTACAGTTTTATTTTGCGTATTCTAATTACTGAAATTGTTTACAGTTGTTACAATTTTATTTCTATTGTATTACTGATTTCAACTAAAGAATTATCACAAATATATATGATCACTGAATATATGATATATTTTATTTAATTTTTTTTAGCTATACTGATTCAAAGTAAAGAATAAAGAAGTTCCACCAATAAATATGAGCATTGAATATAATATTTATTTTATTTAACTATTTTTTTAGCTATACTTATTTAGAGTAAAGAATATAGAAATATCACATATATATTTGAACATTGAATATATGACTATATATATATATTTGAATAAGATATATTTTTGTTAGAAACTATGATTTCATATATATGATTTTGAACAATCTGACTATAAATTTATTCTGGTACCTAGCCAATGGGGGTTATTCATTAGTACTCTGATACCCAAATCAATGGGGGTTGTTCATTGATACTCTGATACCCAGCCAATGGGGGTTATTCATTGGTATTCTAATGCCCAAACTAATGGGGGTTCTTCATTGGTGCTCTGATACCCAGCCAATGGGGCTTATTCATTAATACTCTGATGCCCAGTCACGAGAATATAGCGTGACCATAGTCATAAGATTGTTAAGAATATAAATTAAGTTTGAATATTTGAACTATTTTAAGTTCTTAAAACTGCATATGTGAATTTAGAAATGTTTGAGTATTTGAATTATGTTTTTTTTTGTCATTAAAACTGCTTATGTATCTTTTTGGAACATATTGTAAGTTATAGCTTCGATATATGGAAAACTGACTACTTTTTAAACCATCTATGATATATTTGTCAGATTAAAGTATGTGATCTATTTGTAATTTATTATTTTAAGATTATGAAACCGTTTCAATTATATGGAAAATGACTACTTTCTAACAGTTGCAAGATATGGGTATGAATGTAGTTAATAAGAACATGGTACATAATCCTAACCTATATGGCATGTGAATGAGAATGCGTGAACTACAAGAGAACAAGAGAGAAACTAACCTCAAGGAGCTTCCAAGGCCCCACTAGTTGTGGTAGTGTCCCTCGACTGAGAGTATTCAAGGATAAGTAGAAGTAGGCCAAGCATATTGACCCCAATTGGTAGCCCAAGCCCTCTCAAAGTATTGGAAAAGGGCCAACCACCTTAAGGACACCGTCTTCCCACCATTGGAGAACAAATACACTCCTAACAAGTACAGCAGAGAGACCCTGGCCATTCCAAGGTAGCCTTCAGCCATTCCCTGTGGACGGTGCATGAAATTCGTCTTAAGATCAGTGTAAAAGATCATCTTAGTGGCATACCTCCTCCCTACCAAGTCCGCACCCAATTGAATGCCCAACTCATCCTCTAAACTGATAGGGACCCTATTAAACCACAAGCCAGTCATGCGATGAAAGTCATGAGGAGTGATGGTCATCTCTAGGCTAGCAATGTGGAAGGTATAGGTAGTGTCCCACCACCTCTTAGCCAAGGTTTGCGCCAAGGCAGTACTAGCTGACCTCTCAAGCATCAGACAGACAACAGGCTCGAAATCTGCAACACAAATATGACCCCGAGTCTCCTCGGTCAAGAAGGAGTACCACACTAAAATCCGCCTGGTGCTACCCTTACCAGAATATAGGACTGAAACCTGTAAAAAGGGAATGAGATTAAATTCATAATTAGGTGAAAGGAATGGTGAGAAAGTGATATTTGGTACATAATAGGATGAAATGTGACATGGGACATACAATTGAGTGAAAAAATAGTGAAGGATGATGTTAAAATTGTAAACAGATGAAAAACATGTGAAAAAGGAGCTCAAAGGTTCAAATTAGGGTTTCTGCTTAGCGCTATGTGTATGCAAGAAAGACCCTGTGTATGCAAATCCTTCACATGTACACAAAGAAGATCCTATGAATGTATAAACTAAAGAACAAATACATGAACACATGAACAAACCTACATACGCATGAATCAAGGCTGCATACCCGAGAATAAGTCTGCGCACACAAGCCTAAATCTGCCTACGTAAGAACGAACATAGAAGGTTGTTCTTCGACATTTTCAAACTTTTCTCCACCAAAACTCAACCTAGACATGTTCCTACCCCTCCTAGAGTGTTAGGTTTTTATCTAGACCCATCCCAAAGCAAAACCCAAGCATTTACAAGGCTAAAAACATATTGAAATGGAAGATCAAAGGAAAACTTGAAAAATGAGAAAAGTTTGAAAAGCTTATTGATCTGGCCCTTGCACCCTCTGAAAGGTGTTGTTGTGATCTGTAGGTCAAGGGAGGAGCTACTATTAGCCTCACTGCTCCATTCTCGTAGGTGAGAAGGAAAGTATCAGTGGAGAGGACGTAGGAACTTTTCCTAGACTTAGGTGCCACTAAGGAGATGAGAGAGTTTGAGAGAGAAGTTGAGATTGAAGTAGGAAATGTGTGTCAGATTGTAAGGGGAATGAGAGAAAGGGTAGAAGCTTTTATAGAGAAAAAGAAAGAAGAGAAGTTGAAGAGATAGAGAATGTGAAGAGATGAAGGAGATGAAGAGAATGAAAAGAAGAAAAAAAAGGTCAGTAACCATTGGAGAAAAATGAAGAGGCAAAACGCACAAGATGGCTAAACTACGCATAGTTTAGGCCTCCCAGCTAAACTACCTATAATTTAGCAAAAAAAAAAAAAAAAAGATTCAAAAATCCCCACTGAGTTCCCAAAAGGCTGGAAGTGCAAAGGAAAATTCAAAAATACATCCAAAAATGGCAAAAATATCCCTAGTAGATCAAAAGCATTCCCTAGTGGATCAAAAGCATCAAAATCATTCCCCAGCAGATCGAAACCATCAAGAATATCCCCAGTGGATCAAAAGTATCAAACATCCCTCAATGGACTAGAAATCATCATGGATACTCCTCCACGAGTCAAGATCATTAATTAAACCCCAAGTAAATCCAGTATCATAGACGGACCCCCCGTGAGTCCATGGCACAAAAGTAACTCCCTCGAGAGTTGTGAGACTAAATTTCTCCAGTAGAGTTTGGTAAAACCCCCTCAAGGGAGGAGTCAACATCAATCCTCAGTGATTTATGATAAAGAAGAAGATAATCAATTTCCTAGTGGAAGGAAGTTCCCTAATGAACAACATACCATCAGAAAATCCCCAAGTCCTCAGTAGGCCATATATCATCAAGACTTCATGGTAGGTCGAGATTATCACCAAAACACTTTTCAACTGAATCATACTCCCTAGTGAGTCCTCTAGCATCCTTAATGGATCTTTCATCCAAAAATAGTCAAGCAAATCAGAATACAGACCTTGTACATATATCGTATAGGAATTCAATATACAGGCATAGATCTTAACCAAGTTAGAGTGGTGCACATATCTTCTGGGAATTGAATATGCAGGCACCGATCCTATATAAAATAGAATTCATGCACATATCCTATGGGAATTGAACATGCAAGCGCAAAATCCCATACAGGATAGAAAGGAAGAACACAAAACTTGTGTAGATATCCTATGGGAATTGAATATGCAGGTATAGATCTTATCCAAGTCAGAGTGATGCACATATCCTCCGAGAATTGAATATGCAGACACGATCATATATAACACAGAATTTATGCATATATCCTACAGGAATTGAACATGTAGGCATGAAATCCCATACATGTCAGAAAGGAAGTACACAGAATTTGTGCACTTATCCTATGAGAATTGAATATGCAGGCATCGATCCTATATAACATAGAATTTGTGCACATATCCTACGTTAATTGAACATGCAGGCACGAAATCCCCTACAAGTTAGAAAGTTAGAATACAGAAATTGTGCATATATCCTTCAAGAATTGAACATGCAGGTGCAGTAGAAGAGGTAGAGATAGAGACTAAGGTCAACCCAAGGTAAGAGCCTTACCAGAACAAGTAGAGATGGAGATGGAAGACAAGTAACACCTGGAGAAGTTTAAGGCAAAAGCTCCAAATGGACACCACAGATATATATCCTTTTAAGCTCGTAAGAGCACCCTTGTTTGGATGTTTGAGCTCATAAGAGCACCCTTGTTTGTTTGTTTGAGCTTGTAAGAGCACCTTTCTTTTTTCTTTTTAGTCACTCTTGGATAGTGAGTCACTCGCCTTTTGCTTGCAATTGGCAAAATAGGTTCTGGGATAATGAACCTATTGTTGCTCGTTTCTCAAGCAATAAATGTGGGAATTCAAACATACAAAATCCCACGCAACTCTTCAGAGTTGCACCCTGCCCTATGTATATGTGATATGTGTCGTGTTCATGGGTTAGGCCCAAGCCATACATCAAAACAATATGTTTTGTCTCTTATTATTTTGATTTTGTGGGCAAAGCTTGCAAATCAAAAGTGTGTCATTTGTAGAGACCACATTTGGAACCCCTTACAACTCGGGCCCCCGTTCCCCAATGATGCTAAATTCTAAGGCCCAAGTTAAATTGACTTGAAAAGTGTTAAAATGAAAAATATAAATTTTAATGAGCAAATAAATTTTTTTTTTTTTGAAAAATAAGGCCAAAAGAAACCCTCACTATGTGCATGCAAGAATTAACCTGCACACGTAGCCTTCTGCATGCATACACAGGCCTGATCTTGCATACGAATAGTGACTTACAAAAATTATACAAGGTAGATTTTCACACTATAAAATTCCTTACAAGGTATATTTTCAAAACACACAAAAATACCAAGGGAAAACACTAAGATTCACTAGAAATAGTGAATCAAAGAGGGAGATTTTCACAAAAACATCCTAAAGTCAATTTTCTTTTGATTAGGGTCTTTTCTAGCCTTGATCTTTGAGTTTAATATTACTAATCACTTTCTTATTGGTTTGTGAATAGATTTAATTGAAGGGAACGGTCAAAAATCAATCTTAAAGAGCTTTTCTTTGAGGTATTAGTTCAAACTTTGCTTCTTCCTTTCTCTTTCTTTTTATGCTTTTAATTCTTCTATTTGTCTTGTTTTCTTGTTATAATATGCTTTAACATGTTTAACTATCTTGGGTTTATGTTTTTATATGTTTTAAATGCATGTTAAGGTGTTAGATTTAGTGTTTTAAGCATGGTTGTGTTTTTAGTGTTTTCTAGGCACAAACCTGCGCACACATGCTTAATTATACACATGCAGGGAAGTTCACGCGTGCACATGAACTTACCCAGAAACCCTAATTTTATTTTATTTATTTTGCTTCTACTTTCACATGTATATTTCTATATAGCATCTTTTTTAGTATTTTCATGCTTCCAAAGTCTACGTCTCACATGTTTAATTGCTTGGTTTGTCTCAAATGTTAGAATTACGGTTTTATGGTTTCAATGCTATGAACATGCATTTACATGCTCATGCATAATGCCATTGGTGTTGAGTTTTTGCAAGGTAAGTAAAGGTAGGTCATGCATTTGTAATGTTCATGCATTTGTGGTTTGATCTTGCTTTGATGATAGAGATGAATATGCTTATTTAGATGAGTTATGCTTAATCACATGTTTGCATGGATATTTTCTTATGTTTGTGTTTCTGCCTTGGTTTAGTGTTACATGTTGCTACCATGAATATGACATGATGCCATGCTAGATGAATGCTAGGATGATGTGATGAGATGTATGTTAGGGATGCTATGATGTAATATGATTTGTGATGAAGCATGCTTAGATATATGATTAGGGTTTGTAATGTGATGAAAGCTAGAGGATGCATGATTAGATGTATGGTAAGCTTTGTTTATGAGCATGATATATGTATTCTCAAATCTCAGTGCACCAATCGTTTGATTAGCTTCATCAAACTTTGTGGAAAGCTCCTCACGATCAAGTTCCACATCACTAAGCTTCTTAGTGGCCAGCCTATACAGTTTCTCATACTTCTCAGAGAGCTTGTAAAGTTTCTCATAGACTGTATGGATATTATAGAGTTAGGTGTGAGTGAGTTTTCCAACTATTCCCAACTCACGCGTTAAGTCTAGAGTTTGTTTTAGGGTTTTGTCACAGAATAGCCAAAATGGGAGATTGTAAGGTTGAAATTTACCAACCACCTTGTTAGTTTTATTCCGTACCAATTTTCTTGTAATTTAGCACTTAGTAACCTTGTATTTAGGTGGGATTCATATAAGGGTAGTGTGTGAAGAAAGTGTGAAGAAAAGCTCAAGAATCTGCAAAGAAGCAGAGTTTCGTGGCTAGGACTCGTGGCTGACTCGCAACTGGCAAGCTGCCAACTGCAGGCATGTGAGAAGCACACAGGAAAGTTGAAGGGTCACGCTAGCTATCGCACTACAGGACAAAAGTCCCAAGCTGGCTAGGCCATTACTTCGCGACTTGGACAAGCCGCGAGGTCAAGCCGCCATCTTACCCTGTTTGGCAAAAATTGACTCTTCGTATTCCAAACACACACCACTATATATAGACCCTTATACCCACTAAATTGTTAGAGCTTCCAGAGAGAATTTTGTGAGAGAAACCCTAGAGAAAAATAAGATTACCTCATCCCCAATCTTTATCTTAGAGACTCTACAAATTCCTCTTCTCTCTTCCTCTCCACTGTTACATTCTTGAGAGGCCTTTAGCTAAATCCTTATCTCACCACACCCACGTCTGTGAGAAGGTTCATTTGGTGCTAAGGGAAGAAGTTTGGAAGGAACCAATATCCATTGGTTGATGCTATGGTTTAGTAGCAGAATCTGGGAAGCTAAAAAAGAAATAGGTTCGGCGTAACCTCGTTGAAGCAAGAAGCTTAGAGGGCTTAGGTACTTGGGTAGATTAGATTTGGAGGGTCTTCTGCTATTCATGTATCCTAACTACATTCTTTAGTGGATTATTTGATCGGTTGGAGGGTGGCAGAGAGGTTTTACGCCGAGGGTTTTGGTTTCCTCTTCGATAACACATCGTGTATTGTCCGTGTGTTTGCATCTTCGTTCCCTTTATCTTTGCCATTTATTTTCTGTTATGGATGTGTTTATATTTGGCTTAGATTGTTTATCAATTCTGTGTTTGGCTTATGTTCATATTCCGCACGTTACTTGTTTGATAATCAGCTTGAATTGATAATTTGTAATTTGGGGTCTAAACGTTTAAGGGTGTTTTACACACATTTTGAACTTTCAATTGGTATCAGAGCGGGTACACTTGTTGTGGTTTAAATACCTAAGTGTGATCATTGACCCCTTTGTGTTTATTTGCCATGGATTGTGCTATGTATGCCTCTTTGTGTGATTTGGTTGGTGATAAATGTAACATGCTACGTGTTTGTGAAAATACCTCTATGAGTGATAATCCTCATAATTGTGATGCTATGTTACATGAATCTTTGGATGTTGTTGATATTCCTAACATCAAACCCTTGAATAAAATTACTAATAAGTTTCAAAAGAATTTGAGTAAGTTACTTTGTGAAAAGGATGATTTGATTACTAAGCTCAATGAATCCAATAAATTAGTTAAGAAATATAAGAATCTTGCTGAAAATTTTCTTGAAAAGCTTAAAGAGTTTGAATGTTTGAATATGGACTTGGATACTAAACTTGTTTTATCTAACAAACTTGTTGATGATCTTAAATGTAAAAATGAATCTCTTAAGATGCATGCCAAATGTTTGATTGCTGAACCTATTGATAAAAATGATGAAAATATTTGCTACAATCTTGTTGTGGTACCCAATATTGTGCCTATTGACTGTTCTAACCCAAAGGACAAATCGGTGTACATTCCTCCACACAAAAGAAATCAAAAGGTGGAGAGAAAGGCTCCTAAGTCAAAGCCTCCGTTTAGGTTTGATGTGCATGAAATATATACAATAAAGTACTCACATATCTACATATTTAGCTTTACTTTTATGTTATTTTGTTACTAATTATATAATATCTTTGTGTTGCAGGTAACAAGGGCTTTACATGCAAAGTGGGGCTACGCCAATTAAATTCAAGTCCAATTGGAGCAAGAAATCAAAGGAAATTTGCACTAAATCCAAGTCCAATTCGGATTAGGATTCCAACCTACACATCAGTTAGTATTTTTGGCATAACTTTCGGCTCAGCTATCCAATTGAGATGATTCAAGTTGGGATGGAAAGTTAACTTAAAGAGATACAACTTTGTAGTTTACCAAAAGTCCGAATTCTAAATATAATTGGGCCAAAATCGTCGGTTAAATGAAGCCTAAAAATCTGGGATTTTCTCCAAACGGAAATTCAACTTGTAATAAGATTCCTTAACCTATTTAAAGGCTCTTTAGGGTAAAAAGAAGAGGAGAGAAACCTGAGAGGAAAAGGGGGCGCCGCATAGAAGAATTTGCTTTTGGGAGTCTTTCAAAAAAGGAATATTTGAGGACAAATGCAAGAGCTTCATGTTGCTCAACCAATTCGGATGAAAGACATAAGTTTTGTTTGTTTTCTTTTCAATTTTATTTTCTAGAGCATTGATGTAGTCTAGCAATGAACACACAATTTATTTTTTGAGTTATTTTATTTTTAATATTTCCATGATTGAGTGTTTAATTCTTATTCTTAATGCTTACTATTTTTTACAAATTATAATTTGATCAATTGAATTATAATGAGACCGAGAGGTGATTTGTTATTTAATTTCTAGAATTAAACACTGTAGGGACTCAATTTGGATTGACCCTGAGTACGAATGGGTTTTCAGCCCAATCAAGCCCAAACAATAAATTTTTAGAGAGTGGGTTAAAGGTTTAGGCGCTGGCCGTCGATCACCATGCATGAACTTTCTTGTATAAAAAATACTAAGAGTTTCTTTACAAATGGGGGGATGCTCCTCGGCCCGTGGCCAAGGAGACCCTTTTCTTCTTTCTTTTTCCCCCCCCCCCCTTCTTTACTTTACTTGCTTTACTTATATAGTCTTCATCTTCCTATCTCCTTCGTCCATCTGTTGATCATCCATTTGCCTCTCTTATGGTCGTCTGTCCCATCAGAGGCCTTATCAGTACTCAAATGGTTCACTCTGACCAACGTTGCCCTGCTAAGGGGTTATATCCACATTAATGCAGCCAGAGGGGTTAGGTGAATGCATTAAGTGCGAATGTGACAGCTTGCTCTGAGCTTGTCCCCTCCAAAAATTATCCTTAGAATGCCGAGGATGAACAGGTCCTCGGCGTGGGTCACAAAAGAGGCTTTGTCTAACCTAGCCTTGGCTGGTCAGTCCTCCTCGGCGTTGGCCTTGGGCCTACTATCCGATGGGCCGAGGCTATCAGGCCCACGGGCCCCACAAACACCATTAGTTAAGCGAAAGTAGAGAAGCTTTACTGCGACTAGTGTGATTTTTCAGAAAATTCAAAGTACATAATGAGTCTCCAATTAATTAAATTCACATAGAGATATGGAATTGTTAATTGAAGATATTTTTTATATTAGTCGAGAGAAGATATTGAATACTTAAGAAATTTTTAATCATCAACGGGAGATTATTAGAATTTAATAATTAGGAATGATAAATTGTGTGGGATTTGTTAGGTGAAATCAATCACTCTAAATCTATTCTTATCATATTTTTACACTATTAGATTTTTACGCTTTGTTAATTCTTTTTATTCGTAGATTTATTTTTATTAAATAGTTTATTTTAATTCAGATAGTAGAACATTCTATTTATTTTCGATTTTTCCAAATAGTAATTAACCTTGTGGGTTCGACATTCGTTTTCTAAAAACACTTTACTACTTGTTACGATTCTGTACGCTTGCAGATTATTTTACGCAAACAAGGTCTCAACCTAAGGTTTTGGATGGATCTAAGTTTGTTCCAACTTGCCACCATTGTGGTATGATTGGTCATATAAGACCTCAATGTTATAAGTTGAAGAAAGAACAAAACCATGTTGCTAGATCCCTTCCCAAAAAACCTAGTAGACCTAAACACATTGTGTGTCACCATTGTGGTGCTTTTGGTCATCTAAGAACTCATTGCTCTAAGTCTCATGCTCTCAAAAGAAAAGAGAAACTTGAGCTTCATGGAAGTAATGCTAAAAAGGGTAAACCGGTTTTAAGTGAAGATAGCATGTTGTTAAAGAAATTGTTTAATGCTCTTAACTCCTTGACTATGTGCATCTCCGGTTCTCATTCTTCTAACCCTCATCTCACTTCTCTTGAGACACTCATTCCAAAGAATCATTCTATTTGGATGAGGAAGGATTCCTATGGTTGAGCTTTTGTTCTTTTGGTCCTTGATCTATTTCTTTCAATCTTTGTTGGACATTTCATGCATTAGATGCTTCGTTGTCATGCATTTGTGCATCATGCATTTTTTCTGCATTGGTTTGTTTTTGTTTTTGATCTTACTTTTATGTCTTTGTTTTGTGTGAGTAAAAATCCAAAACCACATAAAAAGTAAAAAATTCAAAAAGTTTGATCGTATATGTTTGAGCACATATCACATGTGAGTTTTGCCTTGTACCTTCGTATAAATGGCTTCATGCATTTACGAGCTTAGCTTGTTCTTTATGCACTTATATCTTTGTGGGAAAAATCTTGATATCTTTGTGTGATTGTTGTAAATCGATCTTCAAACTTGTCATAAATGATTAGTCAATAGCCTTGTTGGTTTTGAGACATGCATAGACTTGCACCTATATATCTTCCCACTCTTTATTTTGTTGTTTTTGCTTAAAGAGCTCACCAAATATAAATCTCCAAATGAAAAGAGATATTGAGCTGCAAAAGCATATCGCACACATTAGTATTTGACTAGGAAAAAGGGAAAGTGACCAAAATAAAATGTATGATGCTCCAAAAAGCCAAAGGCTTGTTCATCAAATTAAAATATCAAAAATTTCAGGCATCGATCTCTAAAATGAGATGTATTGATTCAAAAAAGATCAAATGATATGAATTGTAAAGAAGTCAAATGAAAAGCTTCAAAGATATGTAATCATTTTCTTGCGGGAGGTCATATATGTTCATTTCTATAATTGAGATAGACCACTTAACTTAATACTAGTTGTGTATGACTTGATTGAATTGATCATTGAAGCTTCATTCTAGACTAAGGACTATTCCACACTTGATACACACATACAACACACATGCCTAATGTTCGATGAATGCCTTATTCATTTATTCGATTGTACTTGTTTAAATGTGATGTGAGTGTGCTCAACTATATATGAATCAATTCAAAAAGATTTTTGAATATTTTATATGTTTTTGGAAGTGATTTTTATCACTCTTTGTGTTCATGTTTTGTGCTTATATTGTTTTTCATTATTTAAACATGTTTTGGTGTTGAAAAATAGGTGTCAAAGTTTTTCGCAACTCACTCGCAACTGGCTCGCGAGTCGCGAAACTGGAAAAATGCATTTTCCTTGCATTTTTTGGTTCTCTGGCAGAGAGATTCGCGACTTACTCGTGGGTGAGCACTCAAGTCACGAAAAAGACTTAGAAAGTTTCATGAAAATCATTTTCGCGACTCATCTCGCGACTCGCCCAGTCACGAAACGCCTAGAAACAGCTTTTTTTAAGTGTTTTTCATGGGAAAACTGTTTTAAACCTCTCCCATCCTCTTTTAAACCTCTCTCTCAATATTTTTACATCATAATCTGATCAATTTGAATGGTTTTTCATTCTATTATCATCTTTAAGGTAATTCTAAACTCTTTTCATTGTTTTTGATCCTTAGTATATGTTTTGATGAGTTTTATGCTCTTGTTTGGGATTTTCATCATAGGGGTCGGGAAAACTTATTTTTCTCTCAAAAGTTTTGTATGGGATTGGTTTCTTTTGTTGTTGTGCTTTGGATGTTGGCCGCTTGTGGCAAAACGAGCATGTATTAAGGGTGGTTTTCATGATGTTCATGCATTGTTTCACATTGTTGTTCATAGTGTGCATGCTAGGTGTTTGATAAAATATCTCTTAGGCATTTTCTCGCTTGTTTAGACTTCGATGAGTATCAAACTTTGGGGCTTCCCATGTTTTCTCATTAGGAACATGTTTGGTTCATTGGTTGTGTATTTAACACACTTTACCCCACATGTGCATTTTCCATGCATTGACCATGCATTGCACTTTGCCACCTCTTGCACACACCTTGCTACCCCTGTCATGCATTGGTTCATACATTGTTTCTTCATCCTAGCATGTCATGTCTTAGATTTGAGTTTCATTTTCTCATTCATCTTGCACCCCTCATGCATTATTATCATTGTTTATACCTTCATCTCTTGTCCTTTTTTTTTTTCTCCTTGACCCCTTTGTCTATTCGTGTCAAAAAGGGGGAGAGTATACTCCAGAGTAGTATGCCAAAGAGTTTTGTCATTTCTATATGACTCTTGTGCACATTCTTAGGGGGAGAAGACATTGTTTGGTCAAGTTACTCACATGTTTCACATCATATTTACTTGATCGCTATTTACTTGTTACATTATACTTGTCTGTTTATTACTTGTTTTACCTTAAGGGTCTAATGTCTTTTATGCAAGTGTTTCAGGTTAGAGGTATACATGTTCAAAGTTCATCACAGCTCCTATGATTCATGATAAGAGAAGTGATATGATAAGGGAAGTACTTTTTAGTTTGTACCTGATAACTTTGTAGGTTTTTAAGGTTTCTGCTTTTGTTTTGTATCCATGTTACTTTTGTAAGCTTTTAGGGTTGTTTATGCACACTTGTAGGCCTCTGTGGTTTGTACCATGCTTTATGCAGCCTTTGTGCTTTGTTATTTCAGTACTTCTAACCTAATGCTTTGCATTCCTTTTTTAAGTACTGTCACTCTTGTGCCCGTGTAAGATTTTTTCATAGATGCACATACTTCATGTATTGTGCATTGGTTGAGTGTTGGTCATTCAAGTGATTTGCCTTATGTTTGTCAACTTGAATGTCCAGATGTTCATTCCAAGTGTGAATGAACACTGTGATCACTTGTATGAAGTGATTACCTGTTTTTGGTCTTGCCATGGTTTATTGCTTTACTCCATTGTGCTTGATCGCATTATGCTTGCTCCATTTGCATTACAAGTTTTTTGCATACAATGATCTTATTGTGTTGTTGTGTTTCAGGAGTTATTTGTTCTTATGGTTCTAAAGCTTCACAGATTCTAGAGTTAGGTGTGAGTGAGTTTTCCAACTGTTCCCAACTCACGTGTTAAGTTTAGAGTTTGTTTTAGGGTTTTGTCACAGAATAGCCAAAGGGGGAGATTGTAAGGTTGAAATTTATCAACCATCTTTTTGGCTTTATTCCGTGCCAATTTGCTTGTAATTTAGCACTTAGTAACCTTGTATTTAGGTGGGATTCATGTAAGGGTAGTGTGTGAAAAAAAGCTCAAGAATGTGCAAAGAAGCAGAGTTTCGCAGCTAGGACTCGTAGCTAACTTACGACTGCCAAGCCGCCAACTGGCAACCCTGTTCATATTTTGCACATTAATTGTTTAATAATAAGCTTGAATTGATAATTTGTAATTAGGGTTCTAAATGTACAAGGGTGTTTTACATACATTTTGAACTTTCAGATATCATCTTGATCATCCATATTTTCACACTTAGAATCCACCAATTCTTCTTCTTCTTTCACGTCTTCAACAATCTCTTCAGTAAGATTAACTGTGGCAATGAAGGCATTTAAGATTCCATCATCCTCATTGTTGAAATCATCTTTAGGCTCAATGTCACTCAAGGTTGCAGCAAGTGCCTTACTCTTCCCAATGCTCTTGAGATATGTGGGGCATTCATGCTTCAGGTGACCGAATCCATGACATCCAAAGCACTTTGGTCCTGCAGGAATAGTGTACTGACCGCCATCCTTAGCATCTTTTTTCCCTTTGTCTTGCCCCTTAGACTGAAAGGAACTGGATTGTCTCGATCCTTATTGAAGTTCCTCCCATTGGCATTCTTCATAAATTTCTTGAACTGCCTTGTAATGTAGGACTTTATCTTGGAATCTTCATCATCAGAATACTCATCTGTGTCACTGCTCTTTGCCTTCAAAGCCATGCTCTTGCCTTTACCCGACTTGCCAATCCTAGTTAGTCTTAGCTTATAGGTCTGCAAGTTTCCAACCAGCTCAGTCAAAGGAATCTTATCAATATCCTTTGATTCCTCGATTGCTATAATCTTTGCATGGAATCTCTCGAGTAGAGATCTGAGCACTTTCCTCACAATTTTGGGTTTAGGAATGGTTCCCTAAGATTGAAGGCTGAGTTCACTATATCCTTGAGCTTTGCATAGAACTCATCAAATGACTCATCCTCCTCTATCTTTATTTCTTCAAATCTTGTAGTGAGCCTTTGAAACTTTGAATCCCTGACAGATTTTGTACCCTTATAGGTTGTCTGGAGGATGATCCATGCTTCCTTTGCAGTTTCTGTGGAGGATATCTTTTTAAACTCCTTATTGGTGACAGTCCTGAATAAGGCATTCAATGCTCTGCTGTTGAAGTTTGCCGCCTTGATCTTTGCTTCATTCCAATCGGCCGGTGCTTCTTTTGGCTTGGTCCAGCCAATCTCTACAACTTGCCACCTTTCTCATCTAATGACTGTAAGAAAGCTCTCATGCGTACTTTCTAGTATGCATAGTTAGTGCCATCAAATAAATGAGGTATAATTAATGACTGTCCTCTATCCATGACAAACAGGGTTCAATGGATCAACATAGCAAAGATTACATCTAATCAGAGTGTGCCTACTCTAATACCACTTAATAGGCCACAAACGTATTAACCCCTTGTGATTTAAACCAATTAATTAATTAGCCAAGTTATTAATTAATCAATTTAATATGCAAGCGCATGGTAGCACAAAAAAATCACCAATAAACTAATTATATAGCAAAAAATAAATAACACAGTGATTTGTTTACGAATGGGGAAAACCTGACTGCAAAAATTCCCACTGGGTGATTTTCAGGTCACTACTCCCGAAACTCCACTATTATCACAACAAGCGGTTGCAAGTAAAGAAATCCCAAGTACCTTACCAACCTACAATTGAACTCTTACCCCAATACCCAATTGGACTTGTTCTGCAGTGACAGTTCCTCATTTTTATGCACGGCTCCCAAGTACGTGACTAACAAATTGCGCGGATCCCAGTACGCCACTTCAATCACCAATTAGAAAGAGTTGTTGACTGCAAAGTTCTTCAGTTCATCCACGAAGAAGATCAAGAAGATGCTTGGTCACAAAACCCAAAGGTGCACATACACAGCAACTTCTTCAGAAGAGATGAATTAGGGCAAAACTTTGTCTTCGGTCACAATTTGCTTGAACAGTGTTTTCTCAATGCTTGTGCAACTTGTGAACACTTTGATGGCCCTTAAAACAATCCTTTTATATGTTTAGGGTTAGAAGAAAAGAAGGCCCAAAAACATATTCTCAGATCTCAAGAAATCAAATCAGAAAATCTGATTTTATAAATCTTGACAGATAACAAGGTGTCGAAAAGCTATCGAGCAGGTGTTGAGCTTTAATGAATGTGTACTTCTTTAGCTTGTTTCTTAGACAGACTTGATGACTTCAACACTTGATTTTGAAACCTTGTTTTTTGAAGTATTAAAAACATCTAGAACTACACAATTACAAGTTGAGTGCATTTTGTCAAAGGATTAGCCAATTACATAAAATAATGACATATGTTCTCTAACAAGTGAAACCACATATGTCCTAACAAGTGGCATCGGCATCGACAGAGTGATAACGGGTAGGGGTGGAATTGGCAAAGAAGTAAAGGGTTAAATCGGTGGAATTTCGGAGACATGGGTTGGATCAGTGAGGTTGACAAAGACATGTTCAGCTAGATTTGGTGGCCAAAGCATGTGGTGGTGGTGGTTTTTTGATGGGTTTAATGGTGGGTAATCTGAGAAGCTCGTTGATGTCTAAGGGATTTTTCTTTAGGTTTCTTTGGCTTGTCATGCGTGTGATAAATGTTGATACCGTATTTTGTCTGCCCTCGATTTGCGTGCCAAACCCTGAAAAACTCAAAAATATCATTTTCTCTCCATGGGGTCATGAGAACATATATAATGGCATGGCACAACCCGTTCGGACACCAAAGCGCTCAAGGTGCCTTTTTCAGCCAAAATGACCAAAGTGACCTTGGTCAACCCTGGGTTGACCAAAGGTTAAACGAGGTTAAAATCCTCACAAAAAATATTTTCATGGTTTTATATCAAACCTAAGCTCCTCTGAGATTTTTGGCAAGCTTGACCAAGTTTGACCCAAATTTGACTCTTATTGGGCCTAAGAAACTCTAATTTTGATCTAGCTGTAAAAACGTGCTGAGACCAACACCATTATGAAGATTATCAAATTCTTATTACAACGACTGTTCATGGGTTAAAATTAAAGTTAGAACAGCCGAGATATCATGAAAACTAGGTTAACACACCGATCAATGCACCACTAACTTCCGGGAGCCATAACTTTTGATCCGACCATTGGATTTTCAAGATCCATACCTTTTCAGAAACAGGAAGTCAAGATCTTTCTAGGGGAGTCAAGATTAACCCAATATGAGGCCTTTTGAAGGTGCCAGCCCTACAAGGGCTACCACCCAAAAAATCATGTGGGGGTTATAAAAGGCCCTAGGCACCCTTCAAAAAAGAAAAAAGAACTTTTGAGTTTTTCTCTCTACCTTGACAATTTCTACACATTTTTCTTCTCTTCCAAACTCAAAAAATACATACAAAAATCACATCAAAGCCTCTTGATTCCTCCTTCTTCACTAAAAATACAAGGTATAGTCCATATACCCAATCTTCTTTTCCTTGGTTCTACACTTTGGATTTGGGGTTTAGGGGTGTGGATGTAGCTGTTTAGCTACTATCCAAACCCCTTACTTTCTAAATATTTTTCTACCATTTATCTTGTTCTTTTTGCTTGAATCACATGATTTATTGCTTTCTTTAGCATGTTGCTTGCTTTATTTGTGCTTCTAGCCTAAATCTCCTTACTTTTATACCTTATGCCATGTTTCATACTTAGATCTACATCCTTACATGCTTATATGTTTAGATCTACATGCTTTATATTATATGCCATGTTTTCCTATGCTTTGTTCCTCTTTTTATTTTAGGATGATGTTAGGGTTACATGCTCAGATGCTTGTATGATGTTATTGGCTATGCCTTGCTTGGATCTATGTATCTATGTGTTTATTTCCATGCTATATGGTTAGGTCCTTGTCTTCACATGCTTGTATGTTTGGCCATGTTCTTCCATGTCTATGTGCTAGGCTTTTACATGTTTACATGCACATTTCTATGCCTATATGTCTAGATCTATGCTTTCACATGCCTATGTGCTTGAATCTATGTCCTCTACATGCTTTACGCTATCTTCCATGTGCTTGTGTGCTCCATACCATGTTTGTGTGCCTAGACCTAGGCCATGTTTGTCATACCATGTGCTATTGTAGCCTTTTTGTCACTCTGTCTTTCTTTCTTGTGTTTTGGCCTAATGGTTAGGACCTAATCTAGACCCTATGGTCTTTGTCATATTCCATACACCAAGGCCCACTTAAAAGGTTTGGATCACCCCGATTTGCATGTCTATGCTTGCTTGCTTACTTCTATGCTTTATGCTTATGTTAGCCTCTCTAGTTCTAAGCTTTCCCACGCTTGACGCCCTTAGCAGGTTTGTGGCTATGTGGTTACACCTGATCCCCGTGAGGCCTTGTTTGGATGTAACCATTTGGGATGCATCACCATGATTCCAATTGCTTCGTACATACCTTTCCCCTTTTCTGCTCCATGAGTCTTGCTTGCTAGTGCGTCGTCCATGCTTCAACACAATGAAGAAATGGATATTTGATCCAAACCTACATTTGTCCCCTGTGGACACCATGTTTTGTTTGCCTTTTTGCTTGTTTGTCTTCTTTCTTGCTTTCTTGTTTCTTTGCTTGCCATGTCTATTATGCTTGTCTGCTTTATACCTCTTTCACATGCCCTACGCGTCTTTTTCTTTCCATTGCTTGTCTACTGGTTTCTTGTTCTTGCCTTTGCATGTACACACATGAAGTGTGAACACATGGAGCTAGGGCACGGTCTCCCAAGCACAAGTAAAGAGGGTGAGGATGCAAGCATGTCAATATAAGCCAAGCGGCAATGTTCAGTAGTTTTAGGTGTCTAGCCTTTACCATTTGGTCATGTACTCTCTAAAACCCCCTTCCTTCCTCCCTCATTTCTCTCTTAGATTGGTTATACTAGGTATATCATGTCATGTACTATTCATCCTCATCTCTAAAGTATGGCGATCCTTGTTTATTTTCCTGCATCTATATTTTAGGCCATGCTCTAGGGATGTAGGCAATTACTTTCCTGCTCTATGTGCCAAGTGAGATAGTAGGCCATTGGACCATTGAGCCCTGCCTTGTGGTTGCACCAGTTGAGTAAGGAGTATTCCATCATTGTATGGTTGGGTCCTCCAATTGCCCGAAAGGGTTAGAACAACATATCTAGTCTGTTTTGCATGTTTATTTCCTATTTACTGCATTCCTTGTTTGCATTTTCCTAGTTTATTTTCCAAAAAAAGAAAGAGTGTTTCCCTTTTTATCATTATCAGGCATGAACTTTGTTATCCCTCTGTCTATAACCTATTAATGAAAATTATCCAGCGTATTATTCAAGAAATTCTTGAATTTATCTCTTTATTTTCTTTTCTATGAATATGTGTGTGCAAATTATCCGATGTTTCTCTGTATATGTTCCGTTCTATAGGATCTATTATAATTCCCAAGTGGGTACATCGTCCTATTGCCATAACAAGGATATTGATGACGTGAATGAGACGATAGAATTGGATCATGATGTTGAAGGATTAGAGGAAATTCAGAGTTTGCCTCGTGATATTTCGGAAGCTCTAAATAGAGAGAACGAAGGGTCCAAGCCCATCATAGAAGAGACAGAAGTGTAACAACTTGCCAACGAAGGTAAGAATGAAAAATCAATCAAGATTGGGATGAACTTTCCTAAAGACTCGAAACATGAGTTATAGCACTGCTTAAAGAGTTCAAAGAGATATTTTCTTGGTCTTACCAAGATATGCCTGGGTTGGATACTAAGATTGTCATGCACAAAATTCCAATTAAGCCAAAATGCCCTCCAGTGCGGCAAGCCCTTCGAAGGATGAAATCTGAGGTCATTTTGAAGATCAAAGAAGAAGTAGAAAAGCAGTTGAAAGCCAGTTTCCTTATCATGATAGCCTACTTAGATTGGGTCGCCAACATTGTTCCCATGCCTAAGAAAGATGGGAAAGTACGGATGTGCGTTGACTACAAGGATTTGAACCTGGCCAACCCCAAGGATAACTTTCCGTTGCCACATATTGATACCCTGATTGATAATACCACTACTAACATGTTCTTCTCCTTCATAGATGGATTCTCAAGCTATAATCAGATCAAAATGGCCTAGGAAGACAAAGCTAAGGCAGCATTCACCACTCATTAGGGAACCTATGCATATGATGTCATGCCATTCGGCTTAAAGAATGCTGGTGCTACTTATCAGTGAGCCATGGTACCTTGTTTCATGATATGATGCATAAAGAGATTGAAGTCTATGTGGGCAACATGTTTGCCAAATCCCGCACTACCAGGGATCATTTGGTAGATTTGAGAAAGTTGTTCAAGCGCCTTATCAAGTACAAGTTGAAGCTAAACCCTAACAAGTGCATCTTTGGAGCTAGTTCAAGGAAATTGCTTGGCTTCATAATCAGCCAAAGAGGAAACGAAGTGGACCTAGCAAAAGTCCAAGCCATCCAAGACATGCCGACACCGCAAACTGAGAAACAAATTTGTAGCTTCTTAGGCAAAGTCAATTACATAGCTTGTTTCATAGCGCAGGTGACCACCACATGTGATCCGTTTTTTAAGCTCTTAAAGAAAGACACAAAGATAGATTGGACAGATGAGTGCCAAGTGACCTTTGACAAGATAAAGTAGTACTTGTTGAACCCTTCCCTTTTGGTTCCCCCAACGCCGGGATATCCATTGATCCTTTACCTAGTGGTACAAAAAACCTCCATAGGCTATATGTTAGGCCAATTGGCTAAGCTCGACCAGAAAGAAAGGGCGATTTACTACTTAACCAAGAAGTTCACCAATTGTGAGATCAACTACATCACCATTTAAAAGACGTGTTGTGCCCTAGTGTGGGCATCACGCAAGCTGTGGCAGTATATGCTCTACTATACCACGCAGCTCATTTCTCGCATGGATCCCATTAAGTACATCTTTGAAAAGCCAGCTCTTAAAGGGAAGATCTTTCGTTGGCAGATGTTGCTCTCCAAATTTGACATTGTGTTTGTGACAAGAAAGGCCATCCAAGGGCCAAGCCATAGCCAATTACCTAGCGGAGCAATCACTGAATGATCCAGAGCTTTCAGAACTCCTCTTCCTTAATAAGGATGTCATGGCACTAAAGCTAGAACCAGATAGTGTGGAACCATGGCGTTGGAAGCTTTATTTCGATGGAGTTGCCAATTCTACCAGAAATGGAGTAGGAGCAATCTTAGTTTCCCCCAAGGGCCAGCAAATCCCTATTTCAGCCAAGCAGAATTTTGATTGCACCAACAACGTCATAGAATATGAAGCGTGCATAGTCGGCCTGTAAGTGGCCCTAGAGTTCCACGCCTATGACTTAAGTGTCTTTGGAGATTCCCTGTTAATTATTTTCCAAATCGAAGAAAAATGGCAAGCCCGAGACACCAAGTTGATTTCATATAAAAAATGTGCCAACCGCTTGATTTTGAAGTTTCAAAACATCACATTTGCCTATATGCCTTGAGCACACAACCAGTTTGCAAACACCTTGGCTACCTTGGCTTGCATGGTCAGGTTATCCGAAGGAGATGATATGCGGCAATTGCGCATAGAAGTCTATGGCATTCCAACTTATTGCATGAACATCAAAGAATGCATGTGTCAAAGTTGAAGCCAACAAAAAGCCATGGTACCATGATATCAAGGCTTATATCAAGAATAGTGAATACCTGTCTGGTGCAATGGACAGTGAAAAGAAGTTTATTCAGTGCATGGCCTACCAATTTTTCTTGAGTGGAGAAGTCTTGTACCAAAGGAACCACGATTCTACCTTGCTTCGATGCATAGATGCCTCTGAGGCTAATCATCTGATGGAAGAGATGCATGAAGGCTTACTTGGAGCTCATGCCAGTGGACCCCTATTGGCCTGCAAGATTGAATGTTCAAAATGTGTATAAAACACCTACGAACATTTAGACCCCCAATTCACAAAATACCAATACAAGCTTATTATCAAACAATGTATGTGTGAAATATGAAAATAAGCTAAAACATAATTGGTATAACAATCTAAACCAAAATTAATCACAACCATAGCAATAATTTAATGGCAAAGATTAAGAGAAGAGAGATGCAAACACAAAGACAACAAAGTGATATGTTATCAAAGAGGAAACCGAAGTCCTCGGCGTAAAACCTCTCCGCCGCCCTCTAAGCAGTCAATAATCCACTAGAGAATATAGTTAGGATACATGAATAGCAGAAGACCCTTCAAGCCTAATCTACATAGTACACCTAAGCCCTCCAAGCTTCTAGCTCCAACGAGGTTACGCTGAACCTTTGTCTTCTCTAGCTTACCGGATCTTACAATTTGCCCACTGCATCAACCAATATCAATTGGTCCCTTCCTAACTGCTTCCCAAGCACCAAATAACCTTTTCACAGATACGGGTATAGTGAGATAAGGATTTGGGTAATGTACCTTTCAAGGATGTAACAATGGAGAGCATGAGAGTAGAGGAATTTGGAGAATCAAAAGATGAAGATTGTGGATGAGTCAATTTTGTTTTTCCCTAGGTTTTCTCTCTCAAAATTCACTCTGGAAGCTCTCTACAATATATGGGTTTAAGGGTATTTATAGTAGGGTGTATATGGAATGTGAAGAGTCAATTTTGTAACAAATAGAGTGTTCTGGCAACTCGAGCTCGCGACTGGAACGAGTCGCGAGTTTGAGTCGTGAGCTAATGGCCTAGCTAGACTGGAAGTTTTATTCTGTAGTGCAATAGCTGGTGTGACTCTTTAGCTCCCCTGCATGCTTCATACGTGTGCCACCTTTGGCGACTTGCCAATTGCGAGGCCCTTCTTAAGTGCACACTCTTGAGCTTTTGTGCACACTCTTGAGCTTTTCTTCACACTCTCTCACACACTAGCCTGTCATGATTCCCACCTAAATACAGGGATCCTAAATGCTGAATTACAAGCAAATTTGGCACGGACTAAATCCAACAAAATGATTGAATAAATTCAACCTTACAATCTCCCCCTTTGGCTATAGAATGACAAAACCCTAAAACAAATTCTAGACTTAACATGTGAGTTAAGAATAGTTGTACAAAACTCCCTCACACCTTACTCTAGAATCTGTGAAGCTCTTGAACCATACAAACAAGTATTTCCTAAAAACAACAACACAATATGATCATTAAAAGTAGAAAACTTGAAATGCATATGAAGCAAGCACAATGCGAACAAGCAAAAAGGAAAGAAGTAATAAAGCATGGCTTGACCAAAACATGAACAATCACTATAAATAATGACCACAATTAAGAGGGAGAATGGCATACTCCCTACAACTCAGGTGAAAGGTGCCTGTTGCGGCATGAAACTGCCACACCAAAGCCTATCCAATCCCATGCCTTATGGTGTATAGGGGGATCCTTAGAAAATCCTCGAATCTTGGCTCTCTCAGGAAATCTTCATACCGCCGATGGGTCCCATCATCAGACAACTACCGAAGAAAGGTGAACTAAGCACCTCGACCACAAATCTTGACGGGCCCCTACATTCAAAATCATAAGCTATCCGTTAGCACATGCATATAATAGGAATTAAAATGACAAAAGAAGAAAGGCTGCATACCTCTCCCTTCCACACCTAAGCGGAAGGATGATCCTTCAACCCGCACTAAAGGTGAGTGTCTCTAATACCGCCATCTACCACTCCAATATAAGCATCAGCCCCAGCCTGACATTGTAGGAATATCAGCCTTAAACCACGCCTCCGAGTGCTAAGGTAGACCTCCTCCTCCTCGGACAAGTCAACCTCTATGTCAAAAATGAGATCCTTAGCTAGTGTTTTTCCTCCAAAGGCCCCTTTCCCTATAGCTGGCCTGCGCTGTGAGGAAGACCCACTAACTGTCTTGGCTGAGCGTCATCTCCTAGATCAGGTCTCCATAGGGATCCCACTGGTGGGCTTGGTGTCATCACCCCCGTGGTCAAAAAGGCTCTGCAGAACTCGAGTCACCCGCTCGCTAGCAAAAATAGTCTCATCGTCAGAAGAAAAGCCTTTTTAAACTAGCCTTCAGGGCCTTCCCCTAGTCTCCGTTGGAACTAGCCCTTCGAGACATAATCTACAAAACAACTAGAAATTCTAACACAAGTGGTTAGCCCATGAAACAAATGGTAATACAGAAAAACTAACACTTTTCCTAAGCATGTTATGTAGGTTTATGTCAAGCATATGTTCTCACAAGAAAGCAAATTCTTGCACACCCTACAGTAGGGAAACTAACGGTCGCGCCCTAGGCTCACATTCTAAAGTGGGTAAACTAGCAACCGCATCCTAGGCTCACATTCTATAGTGGGTAAACCAACAGCTGTGCCTTGGGCTCACATTCTACAGTGGGTAAACCTACGGTCGTGCCCTAGGTTCACACTCTATAGTAGGTAAACTAGTGATTGCGTCCTAGGCTCACATTCTACAATGGGTAAGCTAGCGACTGTGTCATAGGCTCACATTCTACAATGGGTAAACTAGTGGCCACGCCTTAGGCTCACACTCCATCTTGAGGTTAAGAAAGCGGCTATGCTGTACGCCTTGCCATCACATAGCTACTAGGTCACTCAAAAGTTCAAGTTCCTAATCTACAATGGGTAAACTAGCAGCCACACCCTAGGCTCACATTCCATCTTGAGGTTAAGAATGTAGCCATCCCGTATGCCACGCCATCACACAGCTACCAAGTCACTCAAAAGTTCAAGTTCTAGATCTACAGTAGGTAAGTTAGCAATCGCGTCCTAGGCTCACATTCTACAGTGGGTAAACTAGCGGCCATGGCCTAGGCTTACATTCCATCTTACCGTGTTGTACACCTCACCATCACACAGCTACCAAGTCACTCAAAAGTTCAAGTTCCTGATCTACAGTGGGTAAACTAGCAGTCGTGTCCTAAGCTTACATTCCATCTTGAGGTTAAGAAATCGGCTGTGTTGTACGCCTCACCATCACACAACTACCAAGTCACTCAAAAGTTTTCAAGTTTTTGATCTACTGTGGGTAAACTAGCGGCCGCGTCCCAGGCTCACATTCCATCTTGAGGTTAAGAAAGCGACCGCGTCGTACGACTCGCCATCACACAACTACTAAGTCACTCAAAAGTCCAAGTTCCTGATCTACAGTGGGTAAACTAGCGGTCATGCCCTAGGCTCACATTCCATCTCGAGGCTAATTAGTGGCCATGCTGTACGTCTCACCATTTCCACTATGCCCGACTACCAGGTAAGTTCCCTTAGCTATCTCCCACATTTTATTTTCAGCATTTAAATTCCTACATATTTTCACATCCATATAACCAAATAATAATAATAATAATAATAATAATTATAATAATAATAAAAGTATATGCATTTTCCTAAGATAGCATGGCATAAATCATGGCAAAAATATATGCTTATGAAAATTAAAAAAATAAAATAAGCACTAGCATGCATCCCTAGTAGTATTGCTACTAACATTTTGCAAAAAAAAAAAAAAAAAAAAAAAAAAAG